>NC_143558.1:24975000-25275000 GCF_054136105.1 Typopeltis vanoorti | reverse complement strand
GGATGAAAAATTTATGTACTGAAATTGAACTGCTTCAGAAACAACATGATAATTTCAATCTGTATAAGAAAATCAACGAAATTTCCGGAAAACTGAGGAAAAAGCAAATAGTGTCTCTAAGAGATGAAAATGGAAAAATAGTTCTAGAAGAAGAGAATAAAGCACAGATTTGGATAAAATATGTAACAGAACTTTTCAATGATACTAGGCAGAAGCCTTTAAATATAAAAGATAACATTCAAGGACCAGCAATCATGAAATGCGAAATAGAGAATGCTATACAAACAAGTAAAACAGGAAAAGCCAGTGGACCAGATGGTGTGCAAACAGAATTTTTAAAATTAATCGAACCAGATAACATCAAACTTCTTGAAAAACTATTTAATAAAATATATGAAAGTGATGAATTTCCATCAGATTGGCTCAAATCTACATTTATCACTATCCCAAAGAAACCCAAAGCGAATTCCTGTGGTGACTTCAGACTTATTAGTCTAATGAGCCAAACATTAAAAATATTTTTGAAAGTAATTCAGAATCGCATTTATAGAAAAAGTGAAGAAACTCTAAGTGAAACACAATTCGGCTTTCGGAATGGTTTTGGTACTAGAGAGGCCCTTTTCTGTACCCAAATATTGATACAAAAATGCATAGAAAAACAGAAATCTGTCTTTATGTGTTTCATAGATTTTGAAAAAGCATTCGACAAAGTCAGACACACCAACTTAATAGAAATCCTTCAACAAATAAGGCTAGACGAACAAGACATAAGACTAATAACAAATCTGTATTGGAATCAGTCAGCTACCGTTCAATTAGACAACATTACCACCAGTGATATTAACATCAAAAGAGGAGTGAGACAAGGATGTGTGCTTTCACCACTCCTGTTCAACATATATGCAGAGGTAATCTTTAAAACAGCATTGGAAGAATGTCCAGAGGGAATCACAATAAATGGAAAGATTGTTAACAACCTACGATATGCAGATGACACCGTGCTAATTGCAGATAACATTATGGATCTCCAAAAACTCGTTGACAGAGTATACATAGAAAGCCAAAGAATGGGAATAAATATAAACATCAACAAGACAAAATTATTATTATTATTATTATTATTATTATTATTACGGGCAACTCCAGAGAGTCATTAGACTCATCGAGGGAGGCCCCAAATCATTTTCATCACAACTATTCGACATTCATACAGTATCTATCATACCTCGCCTTAAACTCATTCACTGTCACAGCATCCACCACAGACTCAGGGAGCGCATTCCACTCATTCACTACTCTAAAAGTAAAGAACCCAGCTCTAACACCTTTACTAACCACACTTTTGCCCAGTTTCCATGGATGTCCCCTAGTCCTCCCACAACCAGCCCTGTTCTCAAAAATATCTTCTGAATTAATTTTATAGAAACCCTTCAGTAATTTGAATGTCTCAATCATATCTCCCCTCCTCCGCCTATCAACCAATTTTTGCAACCCACAAATCCTCAACCTGTTCTCATACGGTTCATTCCACAGACCTGCTATCATCTTGGTCACTCGCCTCTGGATCCTCTCCACCTCCTCCCCATCAAGAAGAAACCTAGGTGACCAAATCTGAGCACAGTAGTCGAGATGAGGTCTTATCAAGGCTCGATACAGAGGAACAATAACCTGCTTGTCTCTGCTTGTCAACGTATTCTTCAGCAACCAAGTGATTTGATGAGCTGATTTGGCCACTTTTGCAATGTGTCCCCTAAATTTCAATTCCTTATCCACCAACACTCCTAAATCTCGTGCCTCATCAATTTCCTGGAGCACGGTTCCACCAATGCAGTAAACTGCCTCCCATCTTTTCACCCCAAAATGCATAACCTTACATTTTGCCACATTAAATTGACATCCATTCTCCCTAGCCCAGACCTCCAATCTATCCAAATCATCCTGCAAAATTTTGACGTCATCTGCATTCACTATTGCCCTACCCAACTTCGCATCATCCGCAAACAAATGAACTGTTCCTCTCAGATCCTTTCCTATATCATTTATGAACAAATTAAACAGCAGTGGTCCAAGAACAGATCCTTGTGGTACACCACTAGTCACAGGCCGTCTAGTGGGCTCTACTCCTGAGTAAACCACTCTCTGATATCTCTCCGTCAACCACCCTCCTATCCATCTCACCAACCCTATGTCCATTCCCATATGCTGCAATTTACTGATTAGAATTCCATGTGGTATCCTGTCAAAGGCCTTAGCAAGGTCCAGCAGAATCACTGTAAACCCATTACCCTTATCCAGTTCAGCCGTCACTGTGTTATAATACGTGAGCAAGTTACTGAGGCATGACCTACCCTTCACAAAACCATGCTGTCCCCGATACAGTATCCCATTTTCTTCTATCCAATCTTGTATTTTCCTCTTGACTATTTTCTCTAAGACCTTGATAATGATTCCTGTTATGCTGATTGGCCGGTAATTTTCAACAGCAGCCTTGGAACCACCTTTGTGCAGTGGAACTATTTTCCCCTCTTTCCACCCCCTTGGGACTGACCCAGTCCTGAGGCTCAAATTAAACATAATGGTCAAGGGCACTGACAATTCTTTGGCCGCTTCACGTACGACACGAGCTGGTATACCATCCAATCCCACAGATGTATTGACATTGAGGTTCTGTAATAGACTAGTTACCTCTACCTCATTCATCACAATTCCAGTATAAGCTGTTGGTTCCTCCATTTCCGCAAAGCCACCACCTGGATGATATACTCTTGCAAAGTGCTCGCTCAGTAATTCCACAACATCGACTGATTCAGTTACCTCCCTACCCTCAGCATTTTTTAAGATCATTCTACCATGAGCATTTTTCCTTTTACTTGCAACATATTGAAAAAACTGTTTGGGATTCTCTTTAGCCTGCATGGCCAATTTCCTTTCGTAATCTGCTTTTGCTTTTCTTACCACCCTTGTTACCATCCTGGCCTGAGCTTTATACTGTTCATGCACCTGATGGTCACCCTTCTCCTTAAATTCCCTCCACAATTGTTTCTTTTTTTGCAGCTCAAGCTTAATAGTGTTATTCATCCATTTAACCCCTACCTGATTTATTATTCGGACTCTTGGTATACAGTCAACCATTGCCTCCTGCAAACAGTTCTTAACCACCTCCCATGCACCATCAACATCCAGCCCTTGCAGTTTTACATGCCATGGCATTGAGCCAAGCACACACCTAAGCTTGTCATACTTACCAGCCCGGTAATTCCACATATAACCTGTCTTAATTGTAAATTCGCCTCCGTTAGCCACCTCCCAAGTCATGACCTTATGGTCACTCTCACCAATTGGTGGCAACATGGTCATGTTCGTTACAGCTACATTCTCAGTTGCAATTACTAGGTCCAGCACTCTCTGCCCCCTGGTATTTTCCAATACATGTTGCCGTAGATAGTTGTCCCTTAATAACTGCATAAAATCCAATTCCTTCCTCCCATGTGCCCTCTCCTCTTTCCAGTCAATGTTACCATAATTGAAATCACCCATAATAATTACCCTCCTTCCATTCATTTCTTCTATTTGCTTATGCATACTATTCCCACCATCCACTCCATCACCCGGTCTATAGCAGCACCCAATTGTATATTTTGTTCTGCTAGATTGTATCTCACACCAAACAGCCTCAAATGTGCTTTTTTCCCCATCCTGCAGTTCAACTTCTATACTCCTTGGCTGAAGCTCATCAGCTATCATCAATAACACTCCTCCCCCCCTTTTTATTCACCCTGTCACTCCTGAACACGCTATACCCATCGCATTCAATCCCACTAGCTTTATCATCTTCTGTCAGCCATGTTTCACTAATACCGACAACCTGTGGCCTGGAAGTGCCAACCATGGCCAAAAACTCTTCCTTCTTGTTCCTAATACTCCTGGCATTAGTGTACATGAATCGCAGAAGCCCATTTGTCCCATCCCTACTTTGATTCCTTATACTAATTATCCCATTCTGATTTGTTGTCCGTCGTACTCGCCTGGGCGTAATATACTCATTCATACACTTAACTGCCCCCCCTAAAGTCTGCATATCTACTCCCCCCCCTCTTAATAAATCTAGTTTCCCTGAGTCTGTACATCCACTTCCACATCATTCATCAACACTCTTTCAAGTCTCCGTACACCAACTCCATTCAAATGTAACCCATCCATCTTATATAAGTCCTTTCGCCCATCGAACTCATTCCACACATCCACAAATTCCACACCACTCTCCATGCATAACCCACGCATAAAGTCATTGGCAATTATGGCCCTCCTTCTAAACACTTCGCTGTCATACCGCGGTAAGATACTCACCATCCTAACTCTCTCACTCTTCTCTTTTGCTACCTCAAACAACTCCCTCACATCCTCTATCATTTCCATTTTGTCCTCTTTCAAATCATTCGTTCCTGCCACTATTATCATCTCTTTCACCCTCTGTTTTTGCAGTCGAATAGATTCGCTGACGTCCTTTATGTTCGCACCCGGCTGGTACGACTTCGTTAAACTCTCAATTATTACGCCTCTTAATAGCGAATCCCCATACAGCACTCGCTCCTTCATTTTATTGACGTTTACGTACATTCTATTTTTTGCCGTCACAGACTTCCGCCGGTTATTTGTCGGTACGTTCAACACACATTTTTGCATACGCTCCAGTTGTCGTTTGGCTCTGTGTATCGCGCCATGTAAACGGGCAATTTCGCTACTCACATTTATCTCACCATTTTCATTATCGATCAAATCATCCATTCCTTCGGTGTTTCTACCTTCATTTACACTTTCAGCGACGCTCTCACACATATCTGGCACTACCACGCAATTCTCTAGTACACCGCCATTTTCTACATTCTGACTACCGTTAACGATATCAGTCTCGATACACGAAACACGCTTGAAGTCTTCATTCTCTTTACACTTTCTACACATATTAACTCCACTATCACTTTCTAACCAGACTCCTACCGCTCTTCGCAAGGCATACATCTCACAGACAGCACATTGCATAAATTCTTTTACATCAAAACTCTTAAGCAAGCATGGCGACCTGGCCGCCATTTTTTTCTTTATCGGTGCCATGTGTACGCTATCTTTTCTTAAAAATAATAATTAAAATAACAGAAAACACGCAAAAATTGCACAGACACACCAAGAATCAAAAAGCAAACAATACTACTTAAAATTCTGGTAAAATATCTAATGTTAACACAAAATAATACTGATCTTTCCAGGAGCTCTCGACAAGCAGACGATCTAATCCGTGCGACACCAAGCGACCTCAATACATGATCATCAGCAAACATCCAGCCTCATCAATGAAACTGACACTCAATGGGAAAAATATTTATCAAGTGTCAAGATATAAATATCTTGGTTGCTGGCTTCATGAACGGTGGGATCCAGAAATAGATATAAAGACAAGGATTGAAGTTGCACGGCAGTCCTTCATGAAAATGAGAACACTATTCTGCAATAAAGACCTAAACATGGAAGTCAGATGCCGAATGCTGAAATGTTACGTGTGGTCTGTTCTGCTCTATGGAGTTGAAACATGGACATTGAAGGCGAAAACCATCAAGAAAATCGAAGCCTTTGAGATGTGGCTATACAGAAGAATGCTAAAGATATCATGGACAGAAAAAATTACCAATGAAGATGTCTTAAAATCCATTGGCAAAGCTAAACATCTTGTACAAATAATCAAGAAACGAAAAACATCATATCTTGGACACATCATGAGAAACAGCAAATACCAACTTCTACAAACTATTTTGGTAGGAAGAATTGATGGCAAAGGAACTAGAGGAAGAAAAAGAATATCGTGGTTTGACAACATCAAGACGTGGACAGGAAAGAGCAGTGCACAACTGCTCAGATTAGCACAAGACCGCAGTTTGTTCGCCAAGATGGTCGCTGACCTTCGATAGAAGATAGCACAATAAGAAGAAGTGTACGTGTGTACGTGTGTAGTGTACGTACCATGATCTCATGATTAACGAAGGTTTACATCCAGAGTGTCAAACTCAAATTGGACTGTGGGTCATTTGCTATAAAACTGTATCTCAAGTGTACATAGCATTTAATCCAAATTAAACGAAAATTAAATTTTATTTTAATAAATCAAATATTTATATATTTATACATTCTTAAAAAAGTATAAACTCTCATTAATAATCCTCACAAAAATTTACAGAGCGTCCTGTTAGTTTGAAATTTTTTGTGTTTGTGTTGAAATAAAATACTTCTATATTTTTTTGGGGGGAGGGGGCTATATTTTGAATTTTTGAAGGAATTTTTAAATGTTACTGAAAATATTTTGGGGAAAGAATTATAATATTTTGGGTTTAAAAAAAAAAATATATATATATATATATATACTTGCATAATATAATTGTAGTAATTTAATTCTAGTATTTCATTTTTTTCCCGACACTTGACAACGTTTATTATTAACCAGCCTGTCAAAATTTGGACTAAACGATTGTTATCATACGATCTTCATCATGGCAGAAAGGTTGACGTCGATTAATCTTGATCTGTGAGCTGTTTTGTTACCTTTCATACATGAGAATAATTGTTCACATAAATAGGTGCTTCCAAAATAACATAGAATATTTGCTGCAAACGTTTTTATTTCCGGATATTTTTGACCTAAATAACTGTATATTTTTGGTACACCAACTTCTTGGTATTTCAATTTTAGAATGGAATCATTTTGGAAATCAATAAGTTCCATTTGAATACAAATAGGAGCTTTTTCGAAATTAAAGGGAAAAGGATCCTAAAATGCGAAAAAACGTCTTGCTCTTTGAAATCTTTAAATCGCCTATCAAATTCTTCTTTTATCTTTTCTAATTTGAGACAATATTTCGAAAAGGTAAAACTTTGATTCTTATTGTTCAACTGTTCACATATAGGAAAGTAATTTAGAATATTCTCTTTTAAATGTTTTTGAAACAAAAAACTAACTTAGATCTAAAACTTGCCAGTGCATCAAACATGTGTTATTAACTGATCTTTCCCCTGAAGTTTGACATTTAAATGTCCTGTAATATTAACTAAGAATGCCAGATCTTGTACCAATGTCTGATCATTAAGAAATGCATCATCATCATGATTTTTCATTTCTAGGAACAATTTGATCTCCTCTAAAAGTAAAAAAAAAGCCGTTTAGAACCTTATGACAAGATAACCAACGAATCTCTGTGTAATAAGGTAGCTCCTTCAAATTCACTCTCCAAGTCTTTAAGAAATTGTGCAAACTGGCGGTGATTGAGGCCGCTGGATCGGATGAAGTTTACGTTATTTGTCACAGGCTTGAGTATGCTGCTCATTTTCAACACTTTGAAGCACAGGACCTGCTGATGAATAATGCCGTGGAAAGATTGTGGTTTAGGAATGTCTGGATACATTTAATTTAATTTTGCTGCAAGTCTTGACACAAACTCTTTATTTTTGCATGTCATTGCTGAAGAACCATCGGTTGTCACTGCTACGAGCCTGTTCAGAGAAAGTTGCTATTTTTCAAAAATGTCCCACACGGTGTCAAAAATGTCTTCCCTTGTAGTGGTTCCATGGATGGGAATCATTTCCAAGAACTCTTCAGTAATATTCATATTGTCTTCGCAAGCCCAAAGAAACAAATCAACTTGAGCCACGTCGTGAATATCGAAACATTCGTCAAGTGCAATTGAAAAGCACTGTACGTTTGCGGATATTTCTTGCAACTGGTCATGCAGATTATCTGCCATTTCGGTTATTCTTTCGATAACAGTATTTCTGGACAAAGAAATATCGCGAAATACTTGCACATTTTTTGGGACATACGTTTTCGGCTGCTTTTATTATACACTCCTTAACTAAGGAGCCGTCACTAACTAAAAGGTTTGGAATGTTTCGCCAATAAATAACTGATTTCATAACTGGCTCTCACTGCTGATTCATTATCTTTCATAATTTTGGAAAATACTTGTTGTTGACTTTGAAGTGAATTCTTCATACTTCTTAATTTTTCTTCTCTCAGTTTACCCTCAAAGCGTGAATATTGTTGTTTGTGAATTTTACCGTAATGCCTATTTATATTATATTCTTTGGCGACACTAATTGTTTCGTTACAAATAATGCACACAATTTTGTCCTTTGTTTCAGTGCAGAAGAAATTTAATTCCAATTTTTCTTAAAATAAATTTTCTCCTCTCATCAGCAATTTTTCTTTTTCTTGTTGACTTCAAAGCGATATTGCCTTGGCGAATAAATATAGTATTTATATTATTAACAATTGTTATAAAAATGTTTGAATAAAAACGCACAAAACTGTAGACCAGTGCACGATACTATTGCAAATAAAAAATAAAAAATAATAATAAAAGGGATTCTCTCACTGCTTGGTTGTCGTTGAATCGTGTTCTGTGCACTGACTTCAAAGATCACTGATTGACTGTAGCAGGCAATTATAAACTTACAGCTGGGTTCCCATGAGTGCGTATGATGCGCGTCACGTGAACAGCTGGTAGCCAATAGAATTCAACTTTTTCAGTACGCTACCAGCAGCATGCTATAAATTAACAATGAAATCATAAATATAGCTTACGAAGATTAGGCTTAGATGAGTCGTATAAAGCCTAGTGAATGTAATATCGTTTAGTTTGACGAATAATATCTGTTGAGTTTTGGCTTAGATTCGGTAAGTAATTTTGTTCAGAAAACTGTTAAGCATAAAAGTTTTCTGAACAAAAAGATCTATCAGCATAGGTAGCAAAATTTTGCCTACCTATGCTGGTAGATCGATTTGATACGGGATATTTACATTGGGCTCTAGGACCCATTTCTCAAACTTTATTCTAACAGAGTTATTACCTCCTATCAGACATGTCAAAAACTCTCAATGAAAGCATATGCTAAGAAGTTTGCAGAGAATTTCTAAGATCTGGAAAACTATTGAGCGACAACTGGTCAGGGAAAGTAAGCTGTTAGATACATTCCCCCCCTACAGCAGTCACAGAGGATAGGATGGATGATTTAAATGATGGAAGTATGTTGACGGAACCAGAATTAAGACACACCACGAATATAGACGATGCTGCGTCCCTAGATAATACCCTGCAGTTTTTGGAAACCAACACAGAATTCCAAACGGTCAAAAAGAAAAGGAAAATCTCCTCTACTGCAGATACACCCAAAACAGCGGAGATAGAACCAGATTATAAACTTAAGGAAAGGGTACCCCCAGTCGTCCTAAGGGCCAAGGAGCACTGGACGTCTGTTGCACCAGCACTGAAATCTTCACATATCACCTTCATGAAAGCCACAAACACAGAATAAGGGATACGCATACAACCTAAAACGTCATCAGACTACAGAAAAATAACCAAACTTCTAGACAACAACAACCTGCCATACCACACTTTTGCACTCAACAGTGAAAAAAATTTAAAAGTAGTATTAAGGGGAGTTACTGAAACATTACAAATAAAAGACCTCACTGCAGACCTCCAATTTAAGGGATTTAGCCCAATTAAAGTCAGCCAAATGCACAGAGCTGATAAAACACCCTATCCCCTAATGCTGGTTGAAATAAGCAAAGACCAAAAACATATATACAATCTCCAAACCATCTGTGATCTAGTCATAAAAGTTGAGGCATTAAAACATAAATCAACTACAACCCAGTGTCAAAGATGCCACAAGATTGGGCACGCACAACGATGCTGCAAGGCTGAATTTCGTTGCGTGAAATGTGGTGGCAAACACGCATCAAATGAATGCCATAAACCCCGCACACTTCCAACAAAGTGTGCAAACTGCGAAGGACCACACCCTGGCTGCAAAATATAGGGGATGTATAGCATTTTCCCAAAACCAATAGATACAACTCAAAACCAGTAAACCTCTTCAAGAACGTTCTCCCATCAAACCATAGTCTCCACAACGGATGGAAGATCGTATGCTGAAGTTACAAGATCAACCTTCCAAAAAGACCCAAAACCAGATCAGTCACAGCAAACCAACAAACCTATCCTACTGAACATAACAAGCCACTTAAGTGAAATGCTTGCTGAACTCCGACAAACCAACCCAACTCAAGAAGCCAAGGATGTCATCTTAACGCACACACAATCACTCCTCATGGAAATTCTTAATGGATAAGTCTAAAAGAAAACCGACATCGTTACAAATTGTTTCATGGAACGCAAATGGTTTATCTATCAAATTACAGGAGTTTGCAGCAGAAACCCAACCAGACATCATCCTCATAAATGAAACACATCTTCGTCCAAGTGACAAAATCAGAATCAACGGTTATAGCACTTACCATACAGACATATGATTTGCTAGAGGTGGAGGCACTGCCATCTTTGTGAAAAGAAACATAAAACATAATTCAATAGCCGACCCCAAACAGAACACGTGGAAACTACAGGAATAGAAATACATATGGAAAACACAAGCAGTATTACGATATATGCAGCGTACAACCCCCCAAATAAAAAACTCCTTGAATATGACTTAGATGTCATACTAAATACAGGCAGAGCAGTGATTAGAGCCGGAGTTCTTAATGTTACGATATATGCAGCGTACAACCCCCCAAATAAAAAACTCCTTGAATATGACTTAGATGTCATACTAAATAAGGCAGAGCAGTGATTAGAGCCGGAGATCTTAATGCCAAACATTCGGTCTGGAACAGCAGAAACTCAAATATTAACGGAAGAATACTCAACTCTTACACCACTTCAAAAAATATAATAGTAATAGGACCCACTGAACTCACACATTACGGAGCAACGACGTCCTGATGTACTAGATATAGCTATATTAAAAAACATAGCGCACAGCTATCAGATACATGCAATCAACGACTTAAGTTCTGATCATAACCCCATCATATTACAACTAGACATCATACAAGATTTAACAAAAAACACCACCTCATTTATAAATTGGAAACATCTTCCTTCAGCCTTCCAGGAAAACCTTGGTCCAATACCGTATATAACATCTGCTGAAGATATAGAAAAAGCAGTGAAAACTCTTGAAAAACAATTACTGACAGCTATAACACAGGTAATAAATATAACCAAATGTGCACCATCAAATAAACTCCCAGAGGATATAAAACGCCTTAACCAAGAGAAAAACAGATTAAGAAGACAAAATCAGAGAATAATGGACCCAGCGGATAAACAAGCAGTCAATAGAGCAACAAATCAGGTTCGATATGCCCTAAAGGACCACCGTAACCAACACTGGAATAACAAAATTCACCAATTAAACACAGAGGATCAATCAATATGGAAAATGATGAAATCACTCTGTTCAAACGTTTTACATTTCCTCCAATCCAAGGTGAATCTAATGTTGTCTACAACGACGAGGAAGAAGCTGAAGCATTTGCTGAC
The DNA here is from genome assembly GCF_054136105.1 of Typopeltis vanoorti. Taxonomy (NCBI): domain Eukaryota; kingdom Metazoa; phylum Arthropoda; class Arachnida; order Uropygi; family Thelyphonidae; genus Typopeltis; species Typopeltis vanoorti. The sequence continues at coordinate 25,263,565 of NC_143558.1, read as the reverse complement.
AGCTTAGAAAAACAATGCATCCCCAATTATATCAATACAGATATAAATTTCATAAGTAAACTTCACCCCCAAGTGGGTAAAATAACTCAAAACGCCTCACTCCAATCCAATAACAAATCCGTATCACCAACAGAAATATGTGAGATTTTAAGAAACCTAATAACAAAAAGGCTCCGGGTCCAGATGGAATAACAAACAAAGTGCTCAAGCTACTTCCCCGCAAAGGGGTTATGCATCTGGTTATGATAGCCGAACGTGCTATTCTCACACGGGTTCAAGAGGCAACAGATATCAACCATGCCATCATTAATGCCATCCTGCGGCTAAATTATATCCCAGATCGACGGGAAATTGCCGACGTTTTCTTGATTCCCAAACCTGGAAAAAATACACAGTTTCCTGAAAATTACAGACCAATCAGCTTCTTTCATGCATAGGTAAGATAGCCGAACGTGCTATTCTCACACGGGTTCAAGAGGCAACAGATATCAACCATGTCATTCAAGATGAACAATTCGGCTTTAGGAAATATCACTCCACAACGCTACAAATTTACAGAGTTATCGAACATATAACCCAAGGGTGTGAATGGCACTAACACTCTGGCGCAGTTTTCCTGGACACACTCAGGCATTTGATAGCGTGTGGCATCACGGACTAATTTTTGAACTACACGAAATTGGTATTCCATTAACAATAGTTCTACTTATCAAATCATATCTAAATAACAGAAAATTTAAAATAAAACTCAACGGTATCAGATCCATAGAGAGGAGAATCACGGCCGGAGTCCCTCGAGGCTCTCTGCTATCTCCCCTACTATTCTCCATATACATGGCAGATCTCCCCAAACTGTCCCCAGCTATCACCGCTCTATATGCCGATGACACAATCATTATAGCCAGATACCTCTGTCCACACCTGGCCACAATCAAGCTGCAGAGAGCAGTCAATGAATTGGAGGATTGGTACACCAAATGGCGTATCGCAATTAATCCAAACAAAAGCTCTGCAGTACTTTTCACCAGACGTAAAGCAGAACCGAATACAAGTATACAAATGTTTGGTAAAATCATCCCTTGGCGCAATTCTACCAAATATCTGGGAATTCATCTTGATAGACGTCTAAACTTCAAGTCACATATGGATAGTGTCGCCCCTAAGGCAAGTCAGACCATAGCACAGCTATATCCACTTTTGAATAGGAACAGCTTCCTAAGCATAAGCAACAAAATTCTCCTTTACAAATCGGTAATCAGACCGCAACTAACCTACGCCTCTCCAACCTGGGGTCACACGACTAAAAGCAACATCAACGGACTTCAGATAATATAGAATAAATGCCTAAGAATGGCATTTAATGCCCCATGATTCATCAGAAACATCCAGAAACCAATCTTTCAGATATTAAAACCTACATGACAGGCATTGCGGAGAAATTCTTCACAATCACGGATAATCACCCAAATCAGCTAGTTCGACAGGCAGTTGACTAGAAGCCCTCAGATTGTTTCAAACATAAAAAACCGAAATCCTCCATCGCAAGAGAAAGCTGATACAGCCTCAATGCTCACAATGGGCGGGTAAATTACCCACAATAATCTCATCACCCACAATCTAAAATCCAACTAAATGCAACTATGCAACTCAACAACCTACCAAGAAATTTAAAACCCATAGATAACTACAGAACATTAAAACACGAACTCTGGAACATATGTTAACAAAGTTAATATACCATTAACACTAATATATATATCAAAAATCGTTAGCATCCAATGCGTACATCCCATTCATAAACAGTAACAACAACATAAAGAGTGAAGAATAAACACTCTCTTCATAAAAGTTAACCCAAGCTTCGAAGTAGGTGGGATTAACTCGCCTCACTCATGTACACGTATTCCTTATGATCAAAGAATGCAGATTATGTAACAAAACAGTCAGTAAAGTATATAACAATAAATAAGATACTGATTATTATGTGATATCATTAATATAATATTACTATGTAACATGAAAAAATAATGCAATAAATTATTCTTATTATTAAAAATTATGTAAATAATGAGTTTACATTGTATGCTTGTGAGAATTAGGAAATATAATATTTTAATTGCACATGTGTAAATACTGTTGTATAATCACACTTTCTCCAACTTTGAAAAAAAAAAATAATAAACTGCAACATGCAATATTATATAACTTGTGTAACTCTGAACTAGATAACTGTAAATCATTACTGTGATTATTATTTTAAAAAATACCAAAAAAAAAAAACTACGTATGTTATCATCATTATTATTGAAATCTTATTATATGTAGCACTCAGTGCTGAACCTTGTAAAATAATATACTGAATGTTACTCAAGATGATCATCGTATATATGTAAATATTTGAGAGATCAATTAAAAAAAATAAAAAAAAAAAACGTGACACCACTTTGTACTCCAGGGAGTCCAAAGATTCATCGCGAGAGGACACTCTACTCTACATCGCTCAATACTAATGGACCTGAGGATCTATTATATGAAGGAGCCTGTGTAGCTCAGTAGAAGTGGCGTTTGCACTATACAGCGTTTCCAAAATTAGGACAATAAATTGCAAGAGGGAATTAAGTGTAATGATAAAACTTTAAATCAATAGCCAAAATATATTATAAAATGAATATCGAATTGCGATCTATAGGTTTAGTTGCAACATAAAGAACAGAAGAATGATAGCCTTGGCGAGATAGATGAAATCAGACTATGAAAAAAAGTTGGCTGAACAAGTCAATGGAATTATGAGAGAATCTTTTGCCATGTGGTAAGTCAAAGGAAGAATAACCATGGAGTTTAGTGAGAAAAGATGATAGATCTCATCAGAAACCATAGCTAAATAGATAGTACTTTGGTAGAGGACAACATGCCTTGGTTAAAGGTAGGTCCTTATTTAGCAATCTGCTCACGTTTTATATTAGAGTCTCACCAAAGTTGGATAAGCAAAATATAAATTTAGAATATAATAGATGAGAACCAGTTCCCGAATTAGTCGATTTTTAGCATGGGTATGCTTTTTTTTTTCTCCTGAAAATTCAGGATTAATCCCACAACTAAAGAAAATAGACGAATTCACACTCTTTCAGACAATAATAGTGTTATTGTCATGGGCCACGAGGTGGCAGCACTTGTCTGCCATACTCTTCTTATCTGATTCCTATTATAATCATGATTATAATAGGAGGAGCTATAGTGAGCAGCGGTTTGGTGCTTATTTGTCTTCAAAAAAGTCAGCTAAAGCTAATACGCTGCCTACATTTAAGATTTTACAATATAGCTTTACAGAAAGTTTACAGCTGAACACAAGTGAGGTGAGGAGAGTATTTTGTAACAGTTGTTAGAAATATCCACCCCCCCCTCCTTTGTAAAATGAAACAATTTCTTCCACTTTTCACTCCTTTGGAACATGTCCTGTTGCAGGACTTATGTTAGGAAGCATGGAAAGAAACTGATTAGGAAGCATGTTCCAGTTGGTTCCTAATCAGTTCTCATGCTGTTAACTTTTCTCCACAGCTTATAAAACCAAGGTATTGATGTTATTATTATTATTCAGGCCTTCATGGAGTCAAAAGATTCATCGTGGGAGGTCCTGACTAAGAAACACAGCCTATCAAGACTCATTAAGTGAGGTCCCTCAAAGTCTATCAAAGCACTCCTTAAACTCATTGACCGTTCTCGCTCTCACCACTCTATCAGGCAATGCATTCCATGGTTCAACCACCCTCCATGCAAAGAAACCACTCCTCACCCTCTTTCTTACAGTTTCCTTTCATAACTTCCAGGGATGGCCCCTTGTCATGACTCCTTCCTGCTGTTCAACCAAGCAAAAGAACTCCCTGGTGTCAACCCTGTAACCACCTCTCAACAGTTTAAAAGTCTCAATCATATCACCTCTCCTTCTTCTATCCACCAAACTCTGCAGTCCACATTCCCTCAGCCAATCCTTATAACTAACATTGTACAGTCCTGAAACCATCTTTGTTATCTGCCTTTGTACCCTTTCCACAGTTAATTTATCCCCTTCAAATCCTGGGAACCAGATCTGAGTACAAAAGTCTAGTGTGGTCTGATCAGTCTTATTCAACAGAATGATAACCCTTTTATCTCTGCAGGTCAGGGTCCTTCTCATTATTAATTATAAGGTTTTCATAATCCTCCCACCTTATTCAGACATCCATGAAATCAAAGGACTCATCACGAGAGGTCGACACTCCCACACAGATCATTGAAACATGAACACATTTACAGTTTCTGCACTCACAACATATTCAGGCCATGCCTTCCATTCATAATTCCCTGGAGCATTCCTTGTAAATATACAGTGGTATACCTCCACACCCAAGCTCCTCCTCATGATATTGCATTCATGAGAATGAAATACTCAGATAAAATGTTTATTAAACAATTCACCTGTATCCTCTGCATCAGTTACCACTCTAACACTGACATTAATTATTATCATCTTCCAACAGTCATCCTTTCTTCAAATTATATTCTGCCTGCTATGTATGAAAAGGACTCACTAGGATTTTTCTTGGCTTGAGTGGCTAATTTCTGCTCTCACACTGCACTTTTCCTTTCAAAGATTGCTGTTGCTAAATAGCTCTTGATCAATGCCCAAGAAGCATCTCTCTCTTTTCCACTCAATTCCTCCTTTCATACTATAGTTCCTATTTGTCTCATAAGCTTTTCATAATCACTGGCTCTCTAGTTTTCCATACATCCCTTCTTTGAAGAAGTTTTCAAATGACTGGCTACACACCAAGTGATCATATCATGGCTGTCACTGATCTGATATGACTCTCAACCCTCCTGTGCTCTCCATTACATATCGTGCACATAGTTTTCTCTTAAGAACTCAAGAAAGTCACTTTCTTATTCTCTGATGCTCTCTTCATTCCAATCAATATTGGTATAATCGAAATCACCCTTCTCTTGCTTGCTAAGTCAATTTGCCTATACATTTATCTCCATTCAGAATCCACTTCCCAATCTAACCTCTACCTCACACCGTACTGCTCCAAAACCACTGCCACTATTTTCTCCTCATATTTCAACCTGAGGCAGGCATAATTCCCTTGCTAACAGCAGCAGCACTCTCCCTCCTTTCTTGCTTTTTCTATACTCATCAAAATCATCATATCCTTCTATTTCTATTCCCATCCAGATATCATTCAACCTTGTTTCACTCATTCAAATTATTTACTGGCAAATAAACTCAATCATTGCAACAATTTCATTTCCCTCATTTTGATACTCCTGGCATTCGTAAGAAAGCACAGCAAGATAAGCACTGCTTACCTTTATGCTTTGTCCCACATATATCTCCTTAGACCAGAGGCATGCCAGTAGTGTCCGGCGCCTGTGTGCAAAACTTTAGTTGGTGCACCTATCTCCCCCCCCTCCAATAAAAAAATCACTTTAAAAAAAAACGTTTTTTTTTTTTAAGTATTTCCTCCTCTTTGGTACCTGTGTGCATCGCACGCATGTTTAGTCTAAGGCCGTCACACCCTTGCCTTAGACTAAACATCTGATCCACTCTCCTGCTCATTTTGATCACCTCTGACTTCTGCTGATACCTAGTTCACATCACTCATTATATTTCCTTCTAGCAACACTCTCTCCAGTTGATTCACACCAAATCTATTTAATTGTAACCCATCTCTTTCATATAATTCCATTTGTTCCTTAACTGCATTCCATGCATCAGCAAACTGCATCCCTTTTTCCTCATACAGCTCTGTTAGTATGTTAGTATACCATTCATAATTTTGGCTTATTGTCTTAACTCATCATTGTCATACCTGGGCAACATACCAACTACTCTTCCTACCACAATGTTGTTTTCACTCGCCTCAATAATCTCCCAATATCTGTCTTCATATTCTCTTTATACCCAAACAAAACAATTCCTATCATCACCAGTAACTCCCTCACATTTACTTCTCATATGCAAAGCATCAATCATCCAGTTTATCCTCCTTCCTGGAAAGAATGACCTTGTGCATCCTATCATCCAATTCTTTTTCTCCACTCTTTCATTTTATTTTTTTGCACTCTTGCTTTCATATCCACCAAACGTTCTCTAATTGCATTTTGCATATACCTCATCTCATTTTTCATCTTAATCATTTCATTCTTCAACACTTCCATTCCAGCAATCATGCCCACTTCTGTTCCTGCTTTTGCTTCTATGCACTAATATTCTCTTGCTCACTCCTCTAGCTGAGGAGTGAGCAAGAGAATTCTCAGTCTTATTGCCTTCTACCTTTTATTTAATATTCATTTCTCATTCTCAAATCATTTAAATCACTGCAGTCAATTAAAACATCACACTTTCTGCAGTCAGTCTCTCAATAAACACATTCCACATGTATATCCCTTTTTGATAGTAACCTTTTCTTGTTTGACTAGCTCCCAAACCAGTATCTGAAGATGTCTCACCAACTGGCAGCTGTACTAATAACAACTGCATCCTGTGAGGAATCATGAAGTCCAATACTCTAAAACCTCAAGTTGCTTCCATCCTGCTTCAGATAGTTATCCTTCAGAAATTCATTCAATTCACTCACCTTGTACTCAAACACTGTCTCCTAATTCCAGTCCACATTCCTATATAATTAAGATTTCCATTAAAATCACCTTTCTACATGCCCAATCAATCTGCATAAACATCATTTTATAATCACCATGCTCTACATTTCCTGGACATCCTATTAGATATACTGTTCTATTAATTTCGATCTAACACTAAACAGATTCAAAATCTTCACATGTATTACCATTTTCAGCTTTCACTCTTAGTGAACACAATTCCTCTGCTGTCATTAATGGCACACACATACACATGCCCCACCCCCCCCGTTTTCACTTTCCATCATGTTTTTTTTTATTATATTATTATTACATGACACCTCCAGGGAGTCCACAGACTCATCGAGGGAGAGCACCTACTCTACAGCTGTGTCCACAACTCAATCAACTAACCACAACTACACCAACACCATCTACCGTCCTCCACCACCACTAGTATTTCCACAGACAATCACTAATATCCATGCCCACAGTGGGATTCAAGCCTCAGCCTTTTAGCTAGAGAGTGGATACACTACCACTCAGCCAACCAGGCCGGCAAAAATTGGTTAAGTGCTGCAAAGTAAGCAACAGCGCCTTAACCTTATATGCATTAGACCCAGAGGCTGGTCTGCCCTTATTGAAGGGAGTGCTAACCTTCTCTCCTTTCAAACAACACAATGGGATATCAGACAACCAAGTTTTGCAACATCAATTACCTTTGTGCATAAATTAATCAATGCAACAAACTTAGCTCTCTTATTTCTGCTGCCCCTTACATTAGGAAGTATACAAACATAATAAGTCCACTCCCTTAAGGCCGTCTCATTAACACCATGTATCTTTCAGCATGTTGACATATCTGGAAGATGTTTGCAACTGTTCAATTTTTACAATTTTTTTTTTTTAATTTTCTTTATGCCTATGTGACAAAGTGCTGCAGCCAATTTACAGTTTTGTATTTTTTTTATATATCACAGCTTTTTTTTTCTTGCTGCTCCTAATTCAGTTCCATTTATGAATAGTTGCCAGCATTATCTAGGGTTACCATGATCCCAAATGAGGAATCAAGGGTTAAACTATTTCATCACCATTTTTTCCATTTTATTTGACATGTGAATCAAAAGCATCCCATTTACAACTCCCCTTTACTTCAAATGTTAACTACTATAAGACTATTACACTTTTTTATATATAATCTTTGTCAAGTAGCTTTATTTTTATCCTCCATGTTTCGCCAATTTTTTTCTATTGGCATCCTCAGGGAATATATAAGATTATATATAAAAAAAGTGTAATAGTCTTATGAATAATTGTCAAGAAAAAATTCAACATAGTTAACTACTATATTTAAATTTAAACCCTCCCAACAAAAAAAGTTTAATCGCATCACATTCATAAGCATGTTGGATTAAAAGATGTTTAGGTGGTAAAACCTAATTTACAGTATAGCTAACCACCCATCTGTCCATATGGATGAAATATTATATCAGTTATTTTATACTTGACATCATTTCAATTTCAGTGAACTGAAAGTTTAATCTACATCTGTATGGTTAATTAATTGTCAGTTCTGTTTAGAATTTTCAAATGAGTGACTTCAGTAAAGAAAAGTAAATAAAAACAAATGAAAAATGAAAATATCTTTATTTTACCTGAATTGTAGAAAATTTACCACCTTTTAAAACCTCCACATTTTTATAACAATTACAACAAAAACATGTTAATTATCTAGGATAATGACAGTAACTAGGGCTAAGATTTTCTAATTACATGAACAGTTATTATTATGGGCACAGTTCTTATCTCTGTGCTTTACATAATAATCATATGTACAGTTATTTGCACACAAAATGAATGATGCAGTTCTTACGACTATGATAATCAAATGGGGCGGTGTGATAGAAGACATTAATGACATCCTAATTTACAAAATATGAGTTAGTGTTGCCTAGTATAAACCTTAGGAAATATGTACAACATACTCTATTTCAAACAAGGATTCTCTATATATACACGGCAGTTCAGAAGTCCAGCTTTAGAACTATATTTTGTAGTGGACAATTGTGGCAATAAGGGAAAGGTCCAAGTTACATATGGACACAACCATATTTACAACCTTCATTGTGAAAATAGTTTTTTCTTTTTTTTTCCATTTTAGTTTATTATTTTTCTTTTTCGAACCATGTCATCACACACAGTTTGATTTTGAATGATCTCTTTGATATTCTTAATTGCCCCTCCTGAACTTCAGCATTCTATGATAACCAGTATCAAAATTTTTTCAATAGTGTATAAAATGCTAATTCGAATTGTTCACAAAAGATAAATGAATATAATATTTTATGGCTTTTGATGCAGGAGGCACTGAATTAATTCTAACTATAAAAAATTTCTCATTTTTAGTTTATTACTGATATTTTCATGGGATTTATTACTTTGCAGTTTATCAAGAAGAAAGATATATATACCATGGAAAATAATTTTCAAAAGCAAGAAAGAATAAAATAATCTAAAATTGCTAATGTTAAGAATTTACATTAAAGTTCATAATTATAAAATACTGTATAAAAACAATGATTCGACAGTAAACATGAATAATACAAAAACTTAAAGTTATAAGTTATGAGTTCACTATGTGAAAATGGAGATCACTCGTTACCGAAAATACCAAACACAGTACATTGATGTGGCATCTGTCTAGAAGAGATATACATATAATTAAAGGATAGAATCATAGTATGATTCAAGTAGGCATGAACTTACTTTCAAGATTATTTGTGAACAAACAGGAACATTTGCCGTATGTTCACTAAAAAGCAGCATAGGAATGATCATATTTGCAGTATTATTATAATCAAATTAATCATTTAAGAAGGCATATTCAATAAAAAAGGAACTCATACACATGAAAGAAAAGCAAAGCAAAAAAAGAAAAAAAATTAAATTAAAAACAACGAGTTCCTCTTAGCATATTTATACATCGAAATTATGTGACACTGTGATCATTATCAAAATTTCTTTAACCATGCTACCGGCCAGGACGTACATATATATATACATCCATATTACTATGGATGCGAAGTGCATATTAAAATTGTAATACCATTCATATTACATTGAAACTGATGATGGGTACGAAGCTTTTGAGGATGCGTATTTGATCTTTAATGGCCGGTAAGGTGGTTAAGAACTACATTTAATAAAAATTAACCTATAAACATGAAGGTGAAATATATATACAATAAGAGATGATAATTATAAGCTTATACTTAACAATTTTTATGTTTGGGATCTTGAAACTGTGAGACTTTCTAGCCTTCATGATAAGGACACAAATGGCAGTTTTAGAGGAAAATACAAAGCAACTGTAGCATTCTTTACACTGCTACTAATTTCTATTTTACATTCATTGCAAATGTTTAAAAGGAAAAAAAAATACAAAATTGGGAATGCAGAACTACAGCTGCTAATGAACAAAGAATTCAGCAAAATGATATTCACAACATGTTAATGATATTAATCATTACTATTATGGTGATCTCTCAATTATCCCTTCACATAACCAAACCATCAATTAACATGACGAATGACATGCTAACGGAATAGCAAAGTCATCTAACTCTTGGAACACTATTATATGAACCATGTCTTCAGTTAACTGCATGCTCAATTAACTGACCAGCAAATCAATTTCCCAATGTGATCAAATTGAGAGATTACTGTACATTCACAAAAACAAGTACAAATCTAAAGTGGTTGAAAAGAGAGAAGGGATTAAGATTAACTAACTTATATATATATATGTTTAAGATTTAAAGATATCTTTAATTCTTTCACAGATACTTTTCCATGTAGATAATAAATATGATTTGACATTATTTGAAAGAATGAGTATATGAAATGAATATAATGCAGTGCGTGTGGGGGGGTAGAAATTACAGCTTACAGGCTAGATATGGTCCTCGCCATATGTTTCGGTGCTGAGAGCTAGTGTAAAAGATTGTCTATAACATAATATTTACATATGTATTTGGTTTTAAAAAAAAAAAAAATTGTCAACAGGCATAATTACCTCAACAAGAGAACTACATATAGCATATATGGCAAAATGTAATTGTCATTATAACTGCTAAATGATTTTTTTTTTGCACGTACCACTATATTTTTGTACTATTTGAGGTTTGTGCATGTGGTTGCTGTTCAGTTATCAAAAGCCTGTAGCAATTAGCAATCAATTAACAGAGACAGAGAGAGAGAAGATAAGGTTTGTTTGTGTAAACAAGATTTGTTCATGATGAGATCAGAGTCATATCTCTTAGTAGCAACTGAGTGGAGACACCATCTTTCATAGTAATTTGGTATGCGACAACAATAAACTGTATATTAGAAACTTATTCACTTTTGTTGACTTTGATAGTATTAAAAAAAGCCTTATTTCCACACTGTTATTAAAGATGTCTTTTGAAAGCCAGCAAAATATGATTATGTAATCTGGCCACACCTGCAAGCAATAGTATACACACTGATGAGGGAGATTCAGACAGATAGGATGGTGAACATAGGTAATAACATGCAGAATTAAGGATAACAAAAGACCTAAATTGCTTGCTTATTTTTGCAAAATAGGTTAAGGGGAAAAAAAGGCATTTCTAGAATGGATAAGGCAGACATGAAATGCATTTAAAGCCAGACATGATAATGATATGGAAAAACAGTTTTAGTCTTCCATAATAAATTTTTAACTTCTAATGAAGTAATAAGAATAATAATTAAGAATTTATAATTAATTTATTCTTAAGTATAATAAATGTAAATTATATAAAATTGTGAAATCTTAGTTTAAAAAATATGTATTTGTTTCATCTACGAGTTATGAATTTTTGAAACTTGATATTATATGTGTTGCATAAAATCAATAAAATAAAAATTTGCGGCTTTGTTTCTACTCTACACTTGCATTATTACAAATCAGAAGAGAACATCAAATATGGAACTATGATCAAAAAGTTCACATGAGCTTTACACCATGATTGTTACAAGCAAATCTAAAGCACTCTCTGAAACATTTATATCTAAAGCACTCTCTGAAACATTTATATATAGATACCACACATATTTATACATGCATTTTTTCCATTAAAAACAACAGCTAGAATGTAATATCCTAATATCTATAAGATGAAATTATAAGATATAGTATATAAAATAAAAACAAAGAGTATATTTTTTTAAGCTTTCATAACAAAGAATTCATAGTTACTAACATCATTTGTATTTATTTTTGCAGTGAATGTACACAGCATGTGTACATGGGTGCACACCCAAGGAGCCCTGGCCCCCCCAAAAGGTTAAAAAGACTAGAAAATTTTCCAAAATTCTTTTCCTAATTAAAATTCTTTTTTTAATTTTTTATTTATGTTGTGTCGTGTCTTCTATTTCTATACTACTTATGAATTAGCGGTCACATAAGGTGGGAATACCCTCTGGCTCTTGGGAATCACAAGGCGAACGAAGTAGTGCCCGGATGATACTTTGTTTGCCAGAGCTGGGCCAGGGATCATGGGTATCATGTATTGGCGATCACTACAGATGCTCAGTCATAGGTCGTATGCAATGCATAGCATCTATTCTCAAATTGTCTACTCAACTCGCCCCCCCCAAGATTAAATCCTGAGTGCGCCACTGGTGTGCACACACACACACACACACACACACACACACACACACACACACACACACTAGTTTAGTCATTTCTCTCTCAGATTAAAAATATAGCAAAGGAATAAAATACACAAAGATCTTGTATAGATTTTCATCTAACATTACGGCTACTAAGATATACAATTAACCAGCAGTCATTAGCAGAAATAAGTTGTAATAACAGGTAAGATGCCCTATCAATTATGTATTTATATCAATAATATATTTAATATGTTATACAATAATTAATATAACATAATATTATTTAAATTAAGGGGATATTAAATCCCACATTGTTTTAAAACCAAATAAAACCTAGGAAATGTGTTTTACATTATGGAAAATACCAAGAATAGCGATCAGAACTTCACCCCCTTTGCTGCGAGTTGCCTGAGTTTGCATTACGTACTTGGACTACTTGCATTAGCTCACGCTAGTAGTCGCCATACTTTTATAGTTTATTATACTATATTCGGCATGAAACTCTCTGATTTCAATCTTTGAGTTTCTTATTCAGTTTTAAAACAATGTGGGATTTAATATCCCCTTAATTTAAATAATGTTTATATTACCGAAATGAAGCCTATTGGCTCTTTATATTTAAATAACATAATATAATTTTGTATAAGCCTCAACAAATATGAAACACCTAAAGTTTTCTATTTATGAAAGAAAATAAGAATTTACAAAATTCTAAATGAATGGTAGGTCAAAATATTTGGTAGCAATGATTAATAATTGCTCTCTTTTATGAAATGACTGTAAATAAAACAGTGAAGTGCTATACTGTACTTAGTTTGAAGAAAGAGATTTTTTTCCTTCTTAATAAAATAGTGGCTGTTTATTAGTATAAAGTCAAGTTCTATGAAAAGTAAGTTGGCTTTTTGTTTATGATATCAATGATTCAAAGCTTCATTACAAAAATTTGTAAAACCCCCCCTTCACTACTAAAGAAGAGAGCTCAAATAAAAAATTTTACTCAAAGAAAATGGACAACATCAGTCTCCTCCTCTACAGCAAAATTATTAAACAGTTTGTATTTAACAGACGATTAAACCATTCTATAAAAAAATAAAAAATTTAAAATTAAAAAACAATAAAAAGAACATCAATATATAAGGCCAATATAAGACCAATGCCCTCCAGCAATAAGCACCAAAAGTCAGGAAGAATACATCTACAAATAGTTCCAACAGGGAGTATGTAATCAAAAAATAATTCCCTCTTCCTCTCTTCAACCATTGAAATTATGGTTGAAGCAGCTAAGGCTATGAGGTCAGTATGCTACGTCTGTTAATTGCATGAGGCAGGATAAAATGTACAAGTTTTTTTCTGGAAGGAAAAACTAATAATTTCATATGAGACCAGCTAACTCACCTTCAGCTGAAAAAAATTGTCATAAAGGTTTCTGATATTCTAGATAGGATTCGAACCCAGATCCTTTCAAGTATGTTATGGAGGCATTCCAGTAAGGAAATCTGATTTCATTTAACACAATTTCAAACAAATGTAGGAATCCCTTGTTTTACAATTAAAATTTACAGTTAAAACAAAATTTTACAATTAAAACAAAAAACTTGTTTCGAATAATAAGATTTTTGAATTAACATAGTTAATAAATTGATACTAAATTTATTTAACACAAAGTAAAAATTCACTTAACACATTCCGTTCCATTCATACTAGTAGTCAGGAACATTGACCTTTAGGTGAGGGTAGCTTAATCAAATCACTAAATACAGTACAGAGACAATTAACATCTATGTAATATATTTATCAACAGTTAATGGAACTGGAATGAAAAGTACCTTTCATAATGAAAAACATCTCCCCTACAGACACTATATTGCATACAGGCAAGCAAAACAGTTTTATTGTTGTGCCAAGCACAGTAGCTAACTAAATACATTTGTCTTAACATCCTCTTTCAAATTTTCAGTTGCAGAAAGTGCATGGTAATAGCTGTTTATAATGCAGTCAGTGGGTGCAGAAACCAAATAATTTTTATAAAGCAAATAAAGATTTATATACATATAACTTGAAGTTAGAACTGTATTTGAGATTTTCTATATAATTATGACAACTTAAAATAATAATTTTACAAATAAAATTTAAATGAAAACATTCAAACTATCATGCCAGATACATGGTATTTTTAAAACAGAAAATTGTACCTGTCCTATGTGAAAGAGACATAATATACCATCAAATGAATTCCTGCTTGAAGCAAAAACATGCGGAGGCACAGCCCTGTTTTGAATTAAGTCATGGTGTTTTTGCCGAGAGTTGGTTCATAATTTCAATTGATGCACGTGCCTTCATAACAAAGTGTGAATGTATGTATTGTACATATGCGATGTGACTGTGGTATGCATTGTGATTCGAGCCACCATTAAATAAGCATGTGTTGACTAATTGTTTACTGACTTATATAAATATTTTTATATTAAGAAATTATCTTCCAACATTGACTATGGATAAAAGGAAGAGTGAAATAACAAGTGCCAATGATAAAAAGCAGCAAGGTAATCACTTCAGAGCAAAAACTTGAATTAATTAACAAATATGAGTGTGGCGATTAGAAAGTACTACTGCACTGAATGAGGCAATAGTGTGAACACTTGTTCATTTAGTAAGTGTTCGGAAATTATTAAACCTGCATTCAGAAAAACTGAGTGATAATGAACTCATTAACATTGATGAACAGTGTATGTATATATATGAAAAACAAATTGATTGTGATGATATATTCCTGAAAATTATATAAAATGTACTAATGAAGACCATAAGTTTAAAAGAAATTGAATCACTGTTTCGAGTTATTGAAACTTTCAAACAACAACTAATGGATAATGACCATAATCTTGATTGCAGTATGCAAGTCTGCTGGAATGTAAACAAAGCTCTGAGTTATGATTGTGAGATGTACACAAAGAAAATGAGACAAAAGTCAGTGCAAAAGTATCTTGTTCAAATATTTCTCATAATTTTCTATTAAATAAATTTTATTATTTTTAAATATTTAAAAACATTGTGGTAGTAAAATTGATAAAAATAAATGTATTTTAAAAAAAGAAATTTATTAAAGGTTTTGAAAGCACATGGATAAGTTGTAATTTTTTTAATTGCTTATTATATTCTATTATCATGGTGTTTACACAGGATACATTAACTGTTTAAAGTGAGGCATTCCAGTATACACATATCTTTTTTGAGATAGTGAAATTGCATGCCATAATAATAAAAAAACTAGTTTGTTGTTTCAAGTGCATTAAAAAGCATGCCTTGTGAATTCCAGGGATTGCTGAAATAATTTACTTTATTGTAAGTGTTTTTGATTTTCAAAAAAATAAATTAAAAAAAAAACAGACACACACACACCAGAGCAAAAGAAAAATATTCACTATGCAGTATCGAGGATTGCATTTGTAGACTTCAGATCTGATTTGACATTACCTTTAGGAAGGTAAGTTCTGCCACTTTTGACAATGTCTTTTTATTTAAGCAGCACTAATTAGAACTTCAAACACCATGTAAAGTACTGCACATTATTGCTGAATGGGAAGCATCTAGTCTTTGACTTTACACATGAAAGGCTCTGTCTTAATGGATATATATTTTTTCTGGATAATGTATTTTCTGATAATTTAAAAATCAAAAGAGATTTTACATTGAATTAGCAATTAGCACCAGAGTACTATTAGAAAAATAAAAGTCTTTTATTAATGTAATGTATAAGCAAACATGAAAAATCTTTCAACAACTAGCTCTAATCCAGAGTATTTTAATAATAAGGTGTTACCCCCCTTTTCACTACTTGTATATGGGAAATATATGGCTTCTGCATTACTTCAACCTTAGCATCTCTTCTGGGTCCAGCTCCCACTGATGAGACCTCAATAAAGATCAAAACCAGTCTAGGTAGTGGCTCATCCCATTATGCATAATATTATACACATTTGAAAGGATGTAAGCTTTGCATTATGGGACACTAAGGCAATTAATGTGAAGTCATTAGTCTCTGTATACAAGTAGCCCAGTCATGTAGATACTTCACGCACAAACTTTGTTTGCTTATACTTGGATAAAGGATTAAAATAGGAATATAATTTCTTGGTATTATTAATTTAATTAAATACATTAGAAAAATCAAATATTAGACGGTAGTTGATCCATTAGTGATCAGCTACTGTCTTTGGGAAACTAACCATAACGCCAAAAAATCGTACAGCATAAAATAAGCTAAAATAGATGCAGTATAAAATGGTTACTGCACTTACAAACTAAGAAGAAAACAATGTTGATGCAGAAAACAGAGTTGTAAAATATAAATGTATTGATCACTTTTTATGGATACAAATAGAATCACTGTTGTTGAAGTTATTTTTAGCAGTTCATTAGGAAGTTTCTTGGCTCGACTTTAATTTAATCTGACAGACAGTATTCTTCCAGTCTGCAGTATAAACTTATGCCTCTGCAAGGGACTTGACAGCAGAGGAACAGGAATAGGAAGTCCCAAAAACAGTTTCCATCAGGTGAACATAAAGAATGTATCTGAATTAAACTAAGTCAGTTGAGCATTCTCTAATGAACTATAGAACAGACTAGAAAAGACCAGTCCTTCAAAAATCAAAAGAAAGGCTGCTGCTGAGTCCTTAATAAATTTTTCTAATATCTAAACAACAAATGCAACATTATTTCCAACTCAGTTGGGAATAATGATGTGTTGGAATTATAAGATGTAAGACTGTGTGTTGGGCTGGAAGAAGTGGAGCAAGCAAGGGTCTTGCAGTTATGATATTATGAGGAGGAGAAGGACATGGCAGATAAAAAAAGGTGACTGATTACTTTATCAAGGCCATGAACAGACCATATCTAGACTAACCTTGCACTTAGCACCTTGTCTTATTTGCATGATGATATGAAAATCTCGAAAGGGATGCAGAAATAGGACTAAGATATTTTCAGAAATGTAGAATATAAATTATGAGAGTTGGATGAGGAAGTGTAGGTGCAGAGTAAACCAAGGAGGGGAATAAAATTATCAAGATGGATAAATTATTCAGAGCAGTTTACCAGATGGATATCAGAAGGATTTTTCAAAGAGATGGGAGAAATAAGAATGAGAATTCACCAATAGAAATTGAATAAGAATTGTGAGAGTGGGTTTTTTGCCTGGAGAATAGTGAGTGACTGGAATGTATTACCAAGAGAATGTCTTGAGCATGAGGATATGAATGAATTTAAGATGTGGTATGGCAGGTTTTGTGGCATTTAGGGTCCATACCCTGCAATGAATCTTGATTCCACAGAGGTGTGTTGGGATAATAACATCTTTCCTCTACTTTTCTCATCGTTGAACTTCTTTAACATCACAGACCTCAATACTGTACATAAACATAATTTTTCATTCAACATAATTATTATTATATACTATTTTTCTTTGTCATTCAAGTTATTAAGTTTCTGAACTCAAAGTGGAAAAAAAATATACAGTATATTAGTAGTTATATATGCAAAGATAATAAGTAGAACTACTGATGCTGTAATTGAATAGCACAGACTAATGGGTCATAAAAAAACAGTTTTAAATTTATTGAAAGTTCTTCCTTCCATTCCCACTCTGCCTATTTTTTTTTATTGCCTCATCCTCTCTTCTGCATGATGTGTAAGTGATTAAATCCTCCCCCTCCCACACACAAATATATACACACACAAAATCAGCAAAGTTAATTAAAAGATGAAAAGGCAGTTTTAAAGAAAACAGATATTGACTGGACAAGTTTTATGCTCATTTCCATTTGGTAACTGGAGTAATTAAAAATGACCCATGTCACAAACTGGTCAAAACACAATGCAGTTGAAAAAAAATCTTACATTAAAAAAATCAATAATAACATTTTAAAAATTTCTTGCATGGGCATGCTAGTTGCCAACGTTCTCTAGTAAACACTAAAAGTAATCATGGGGGGGGGAATAAACTTTACAGGATGAGTATTTTCAGCAGCCATATAAAATTTTTTTGATAATTTAGTTATCATACATTGTTACCTGTAAAAACATACTTTTCATCTTAATAGTAATTAACTTGCCTTTAATTATCTTAGATAACATGAAGTATTTTTTTAAACCTAAAGTTGAAATGCCATATAAGTGATTTCTATATTCTATGATTTTAGAATATACATAAAAACAGATATGCATCTTCATAATACAGCCAACAACAACAACAAATTCTTTAGCTGGAAAGACCAGAATTCAAATACTGTCTTGGATGCAGGAAACATTTATAAAGACTTTACAGCTAAAGTTTAGTTAACTTGTCTTAAACAGAGGTGACAGGGTTTTTCCTCCACAAAAAAAACTGGTTATCTCTGTCTGTGTGAGACTGGCTTTATCCCTGTAAACATACAAGCTAGCCAGAGAATGCATGCATCGACAGAGAGCAGAATATGGAGATAGGATTAACTGGTCTATCATAACCAAATATTGTTTGCCACTCTAACAGGGCATTGGATCTAATGCAAAAAAAAAAGATAGGATTGGGGGTGGGAGTGGGATAAAACATATATTTTCAGAATGATATGGACTTAAACACATATCAAATAATCAAACTTATTTACTTGTATATTAAACTTATTTCTATGAAATGTATAAATATTTCATTTGCAGATGCCAACATATTTGTGTAGGCATCTGCAAAATAAATAATGTTATCATTTAATAACTTAATTATATGTTTTCATAATACTCTATAACCTTTAAACTATCTTAAAGATATCTTTAGTCCACCTACTGTACTAATGTATAATAGGTTTACAAGCTTTCATGGGTGAGATTTGCATAAAAAAAAAATAATAATTACATTTCATACTTATCTTTTGGATATTCATAAATGAATCTAAGAATAGGTTTCGTGTCTGAATGTACTTAACCCTCTCATGCATAAGGGCCTCATATGAGGACACATAAAAATCATTTTTAACATATACAGGGCACAAATTTAGCAAAATTAATGAATTTGGTAATACTGTAAGATTAAATGGTACTGTATCATCATTATAATTTTTTATAAATGAATATAAAAATTCATGCACAAGAGCGTTAACCAATCTCAAGATGTATATAACTTACAAATAATAGAATGATGTGACTAATGTAAGAATTTTAAGACATCCTACCAAATTTTGGAAGTATGATTAAAAACAAAAAGAACATTTTATGATATTATATATCTAATGTCAGTATATTTGCTAGCAATAATTATCTTATACTTGTTAAAAATTGTACAAAGGTTAGTTGCATCGATGAAGCAATCAGAATAAATCTGATTTCTTTGTAAAAATCATTTTGAGAACTTAATTTTTAAAACTCTGATAAAGTGCTATTTTCTTGCATTCTGAAAATCTCATGGGCTATGATATGTCAGAGAACCACACTTTTTAAATGAAACAAATTTCCACAGGCTAAATTTTCTTATCAATTATTCAAGCAATGAAAAGATTGTTCCAAAATAAAGAGAAGTAACTTTTAGACCATAAAGTTGCAATACTTAATCACTTTTTTTTGGCACTGGAATCACATCCATTCACATTACAACAGTTGGATCCTATTATTTCTAGATGTAACAAACATTTAATGTTGATCACGACTTTGGATTACAATAAAGAAAAAAATAATGCTAATTTTATCAGAAGTCTTTAACACACACACACACACACGGTCTATTAAAAATACCATATTCTTAGCTAAAGCACATCTTCTTATGTAAAAGAAGACTTTTAATAAACTCTATACTGAAAAAAAAAAAGAAGTAATAGTGTTCACTGAAAAGATGGATTATGAAGTAAATATCTTATAGAATTTTTGCAAGCTTAAACTGTAATGGTATAAATTACAAGTTTTAAAACATTCAACTTGAAAATTAGTGATGAGTTATGAAAAACATCTGCACATACATAAACACATAAGTACACCTGAGCTATACTTTGAAATACCTTAACAGACAAAAACAAAAAGCTCTTCCAAAAATGATATATTTTACATAACAGATCATAAAATTAATAATTTCCTAAAGTCTGTTGCAGTGAAATGCATACACTAGAGCACCACTTGGACATGATGGCAATTGCATGGCAGACTTGGTCAATTGTTACTAAATACTGTTTTGCAACATCAGTTTGTTTCATTCTTCAACCATATAGCAGGTACCCACTGTGGCTCTCTTTCTAGAATATTGATTTCTTTTAAAAGTTCATTGTAAGCTTTTTCAATATCTGAATTGATTATCACCATATCAAAATAATGGCCAAAATTTTCTTCCATTTCTCTAGCTTTCTCAATAATGTCTTTTAGTTCTTCATCCTTTGCACTTGCTCCCATTCTGAGACGGTTTTGTCGAAGTTTCTCAAGTGCTGGAGGAGCTACAAACACTACATATGGCTTGAGGTCAGATGATTTCAATATCTTTAAGGACTGAAATAAAAACAAGAATATCTAAATTAATACAAAATGTATTAGTGACTTGTAGCAAATAAACAATCATTTAAACTAACACTATGTGCTAAAAAGGGCAAAAATAAATAGTTAATATAACTAAGTAGTCCAAGTGTATTGTTGCTATAGTGAACTCATAATGGAGACCAAGGAAATAGTTTGTTATTGGGAGAAAGTTTTTTTCTAGTGAATTTCCTGTTATTTTAATGATATTCACACTCATGAAAGATCGTAAACATAGAACCCTACACTAGATTCCATGGTACTTTTCAAGATATTTATTATAAATTATTATTATACAATTTGTATAAGAATGATGGCCTGAACTTGAATTCATTTGGCATCAGAAGCCTGGAAAAATTACTTCTTGGTATGAGACTTAATGCAGAGAGTCAGGGAATTCATAGAACATCAAGGGAGGAATGGGAAAAATGTGTGTGAAAGTTCAGCTATGGTATACAAACGTGATAAAGATATAAATGCCTTTGAACATGGTTATGTATGTGGCATAGGAGTGGAAAAATATGCTTTGGGTTCAGACCTTTTAAGTATGTCTAGGGAGGGAAAAGAGAAAATTCTAGAACAAGAACCAAATACATTGCATATCTAATTATAAGAATAGGCTACGTCGTAATTTATTATGTCTATTACACAAATGCCAGGAGCATTAGAAACAAAGGGGTTGAGTTTATTGCTTTATTGAATACGATGTGGCCTAAGATTGTTGGCATTAGTGAAACCTGGCTATCAGAATCAGATAAGTGGGATCGAGTGTAATGGATATACTATTTTTAGGAATGACAGACGAGATAGGAGAGGACGAGGAGTGCTACTAATGATATCAGATGACTTAAGTCCAATTAGGGTAAAAATACAAGAAAACAATGATGCTAACAATGTCCCATGTAGCGATGAGTTTGAGTCTGTTTGGTGTGAAGTGGAGGTTAACAGAATGAAATATATGGTGGGGTGTTGCTATAGACCTGGCAGCTCAGTTGTAGGGGACAAAGAAATGCATCGCCAGTTTAGCCTTATGGGTACCAAGCGAATAATCATTATGGGTGACTTTAATTTTCCAAACGTTAATTGGGTAGAAGAGAAATCTCATGATCAGAAAAAAACAGGAATTTATTGAATTGTTGCAGGATAACTTTCTGAAGCAGCATGAAAGAACGAACTCGAGGTCAAAGAGTGTTGGATTTGCTCATAGCGTCAGAAGGGATCTCTGTCAAGAATATAGCTATTTTACTACTAATTGGTGACAGTGGTCATCAATTCTTTCTTGGGAAGTATCTACTTGTATTGAAACTATGATTAAATCAGGCTACATGCTTAATTACAAAGCTGGAAATTATGATCAACTTAGAAGAATATTATCTTTGGTCCCATGGTATCAGTTACTGAATGGAAAAAATGTCAGCAATGCATGGGAATCTTTGAAAGTGTTTGAATAAGGTGGTATCTGAATGTATCCCTAGTGTTCGAAGAGTAAATAGGTTATTATTATTATTATTATTATTATTCAGTTCTCCATGGAGTCAAAAGACTCATCGTGGGAGGTCCTTCCTAAGAACATAAAGTCTGTCAAGACTCATCGAGGGGAGGTTCCCCCTCGATGAGTCTTGACAGAACACAAAGTCTATCATACCACTCCTTAAACTCATTGACCATTCTCGCCCTCACCACTCTATCAGGCAATGCATTCCACGGTTCAACCACCCTCCATGCAAAGAAACCACTCCTCACCCTCTTGCTCACAGTTTCCTTTCGTAACTTCCAGGGATGGCCTCTTGTCATCACTCCTTCCCGCTGTTCAACCAAGTGAAAGAACTCCCCAGTGTCAACCCTGTAGCCACCTCTCAACAGTTTAAAAGTCTCAATCATATCACCTCTCCTTCTTCTATCCACCAAACTCTGCAGTCCACATTCCCTCAGCTGATTCTCATAACTATCCTTGCACAGTCCTGAGACCATCTTTGTCATCGGTCTTTGTATCTTTTCCACAGTTAATTTATCCCTTTCAAATCCTGGGGACCAAATCTGAGAACAATAATCCAAGTGTGATCTGATCAGAGACTTATACAACAAAATGATAACCCTCTTATCTCTGCAGGTCAGTGTCCTTCTCATAATTGCAGCAATCCTCTGTGTTACCTTCACCACCTTTGCAATATGTCCCCTAAACATCAGGTTTCTATCAATCATCAACCCCAGATCTCTTGTCTCCCCAACTTCCTCCAGTATAACTCCTCCCATAGAGTATGCAGCATCCCATCGATGTTTCCCAAACCTCAAGACCTTACATTTTGCTGCATTAAACTGACACCCCCATTCATTTGCTCGTCGATCTAGCTTATTCAAATCCTCTTGCAGGGCTACCACATCTGCGCTATTACTAATAATCCTTCCCAGCTTCGCATCATCTGCAAACAACTGAATATCCCCTTGCAATCCACTGGCAATGTCATTGATATAAAGGTTAAACAATATAGGTCCTAGTACTGAGCCCTGTGGGACCTCACTTGTAACCTTCTGTCTCCTTGAAACTGCTCCACCATACACAACTCTGATACCTATCAGATAGCCAATCCTGAATCCAGTTGACCAATCTGACATTCAGACCCATGTGCTGCAACTTAAATATCAGCTTATCCTGTGGCACCCTGTCAAATGCCTTTGCTAAGTCTAAGAAAATTGCAGTATATGCCTTTCCCTCATCTAATGTTCTTGTAACTTTATTATAAAAGGCTAGCATATTGCTAAAACAAGAGCGCCTTTTCACAAATCCATGTTGACTCTCACAGATAACATTACCATCATCTGCCCAGTGCTGTATATGGTCCCTCACTACTTTCTCCAAGATCTTAACAACTACTGATGACACACAGACTGGTCTATAATTAGACACTTCCAGTCTGTTACCACCCTTATGCAATGGCACTATCTTACCTTCCTTCCGTTCCCTGGGCACCTTTGTCGAAGCCAGACTTTCATTGAAAAGCCAGGTTAAAGGCACTGTCAGTTCCCTAGCACATTCTCTCAAAACTCGTGGTGAAATACCATCCAGTCCCAAAGCTTTATTGACATCCAGAGTTCTCAGTATCTGAAACACACTCTCCTCCTGCACCTCTAAACCTCGAACCTGCCCTATCCCTCTAGTATTAAAATTTACTCCTCCAGGATGAAATACTCCAATAAAGTGGTCATTGAACAATTCCACTATGTCCTCTGCATCAGTCACTGTATTCCCATTTTTATCCCACAATATCATTCTTCCACAGTCATTTCTCCTCATACTGGCCACATAGCTAAAAAATTCCCTAGGATTTTCTTTGGATCTTAGGGCCAATCTCCTCTCATATTCCAGTTTCGCTTTCCTTACCACACTAGTCACTCTTCTGGCCTGTGTCTTATATTCTTCACACATCCTCTCTTCACCTGTCTCCTTATATCTCTTCCATAGCCTCTTTTTCACATGCAATTCCCATTTAATATTGTTTGTCATCCACTTTACTCCAAATTGTGTCCTCTTCTTCACTCGTGGTATACAACTTACCATTGCTGCTAACAAATATTCTTTCACAATTTCTCATGCACTAACGATATCCCGGCCTTCCAATTCCTCCCTCCATGAAACTTCCCGAAGTTGATGTCTAAGACTATTATAATCACCTGCATTATAATTCCACATAAGTTCCTGTCTCTTTGATACTCCTGCATGTCTATTCATTTTCCAAGTCAAAACCATATGGTCACTCTCTCCAACTGGTGGGAGAGATGTCATCTCAGTTATTATCAACTCTTCTGATGCTATAACCAAATCTAAAACTCTTGAACCTCTTGTTCCCTCTGTTACATGTTGCCTAAGACATTTGTCCCTCAAGAATTCTAGAAATTCCATTCCACTATTGCTACATGCATCTTCCTCTCTCCAATATATACTACTATAGTTAAAATCTCCCATAACAATCATTCTTCTTGCACTTGCCAAACTTAGCTGTCTAAACATCTCCTGGTCTCCATCCTCTGTGCTCCTGGGTCTGTAGCAACACGCCACTAAATATCCTGTCTTGTCTACCTCTACTTCACACCATATGCTCTCAAAATCATTTGTCTCACTTCCTTCCAAAACCTCCACTCTTAGAGGACATAGGTCATCACTTATCATAAGCAGTACCCCACCACCACGCTTTCCCCTCCTATCCTGACGAAAAATGCTATACCCAGTGACTTCTATTCCTGTTATTATATCCCCTTCTGTCAACCATGTCTCAGTGATCCCAATAATTTTTGGCCAGGCTGATGCTATCTGTGCCACCAATTCCTCTCCCTTATTCCGGATACTCCTGGCATTAGTATAAAGCATATAAATGACATTGTTTCTATACCCAGCATTATCCTTTCTAGACTCCACTGGGCTCAGTGTTACCTGACATCGTCTCCCTTCTCCCAAGTATCCATTCCCACAAGAGGCCACCCCTGCTATCATCCTCCCTGGGACACACTGACTCGTTCAGAACAACAATCTCTCCAGATGCCTACGTCCTTCCTCATTCAAATGTAAACGGTCTCTCGCATACAATTCCTCTCTTTCCTCAAACGCACTCCAAGTATCCACATATACCAGTCCTCTCTTGTCACACATTCTTGCTATTATGCCATTCAATATCACCGCTCTTCTGCTCAGTTCATCATTATCATACCTAGGCAACCCACACACTATTTTTCCTCTCTCTCTCTCTGTCTTCTTCTGTACAGTCTCAAGCAAAAACCTCATATCTCTCGCTGCCCGACTTACATTACCACTCAAGTCATTCGTTCCTACCATCACAATCATCTCATCCACCCTTTCACCTTTCTTAATTGCCATAGCCACCCTTTCTATTGTTCCTTCTGGCAAACACTCCTCACGCATCCTATCTTGAACACCACGGATCATTGAGTCACCATATATTATACCTCTTACCATTCCCTCTCTCCTATTGTTTCCATTCTCTCCTCTTCTTTCATTCCCATAGATCTCTCTCATTCCCTCTCCTCTATTGCTATTCTCTCTTCTAGCATTCCCATACCTCTCTCTCCTACTGTTTCCATTCTCTCCTCTTCTAGCACTCCCATACATCTCTCTCATTCCCTCTCTCCTACTGTTTCCATTTTCTCCACTTCTAGCACTTCCATATCCCTCTCTCATTCTGTCTCTCCTACTGTTTCCATTCTGTCTCTCCTACTGTTTCCATCCTCTCGTCTTCTAGCATTCCCATACCTCTCTCTCATTCCATCTCTCCTACTGTTTCCATTCTCTCCTCTTCTAGCACTTCCATATCCCTCTGTCATTCCATCTCTCCTACTGTTTCCATCCTCTCGTCTGCTAGCATTCCCATACCTCTCTCTCATTCCCTCTCTTCTACTGTTTCCATTCTCTCCTCTTCTAGCATCCCCATACCTCTCACTCATACCCCCTAAATTCTCTCTCTCCTATTCTGATTCTCCTTGCATTTATCTCTTCCATTCTCCTAATCTTATCTTTCATACTTCTGCTCTCATTCACAAGACGTTCCACCTCCTCTTTCAACTCATCTATCTCCCTCTGCAGGTCAGTCACTCTTAATCTAAATTGACTCTCCCAAACAAAACCATCTCCTAAACTTTCACAGTCACTCACACCTTCCACACTATCAACTATTATTTTCTCATTCATATATATCTTTTTTTTATTCTCTCCTATCACACTACTTGTCTTCCTATGTTCATTCCCCGTTCCTGGAGCAACAAAGTCGGATATCGATATTTCTAATGCACTTATTTCCTCCAACTGCCTGCATTTTGCGCATATACGCTCTCCGCTCTCTTTCACAAGCCACATATTTAATTCCTGAGACGCATACATGCCGCAAGTACTGCATACCACAAAGTCCCTTATGATATTGCTAATAATTGAGTTCTTAAATGGCGGAGGACTCGGCGATACGCCACTTGCGACTGCTGCTGAATCCGTCATCATTCCTTACTGCCGAGTTGCGTAATCGTTAATTATTCAATTAATAAATTCCGCTAAATAAATAGAAAAAAAAGTACAAACAATTACAAGCAAAACAAAACAGTTAAGTACACTAAATAAAATGAAATATAACTAAATACAGTAATGAAAACTTAGCTTCGTTTTGTCTTCCACCATTATGCATTCGATTCCGAAGGTAACCAAAATATATTATATCGCGACAGCAACTAACTTCCAAAAAACAACCACTGAAGTACACTCGTATTCAGAGAAACAATTTAGCACTCAAAAACGTAGAAAAACGGACTATTCACCAATTAAAAATCACTTTCTTCTACACAGCTCAAATTCACCGCCACATACTACGGCGATGCTAGCGCCACTCCAAGGTTTTCACACCCAGGTTAGGTGTGAAAAGGATGTGCAGTCTTATTAAGCTAGAAATCCACAAGAAGAAGATGATGTGGAAAGAGTATCGTCAGAATAAGAGTGAGAGGAGTTATAAAATATATAAAGCTCAGGCCAGAAAAGAAACGAGTATTGTGAGAAAAGCTAAAACAGAGTATGAAAAGAAATTGCCCATGCAAGCTAAAGGCAATCCAAAAATATTTTATTATTATGCCGCAAGCAAAAGAAAGAATCAATGCGGAAGAATAACTTTATTGAATGCAGATGGTATACGAGTGTCAGAAGCTAAGGAGATTGTTCAGTTAATGAGTGCTCACTTTGCTAAGATATATCAACGAGGTGTATGTAGTATGGTGCACAGTGCTACTGCTACGTTGGATGAAGAGTTAGAGGTTCGTGAAAATGAGGTTGAAGAGCTTTTGCATAACCTGGATAAGAATTTGTCAATAGGGACAGATGGAATATCTGCCTGTTTGTTAAAGGAATGTTCAGTTGAATTGGCTAGGCCTCTCACACATTTGTATAACTTGAGTCTCAGCTCAGGAATGATACCACAGGAATGGAAGGAATGTAATATAGTTCCATTGCACAAGGGTGGCGCAAAAACTGATGTGTTTAATTACCGACCTATTAGTATTTCTGGTGTGGTAGTGAAGATTTTAGAGAAGTTAGTAAGAACTCGCATACAGAAATGGGTAGACAATCATTCTATACTCTGCAGGGAACAGCATGGGTTTACTAAAGGAAGGTCATGTTTTAGCAATTTGCTCATATTTTATAACAATGTTATGGCCGAGTTGGATAAAGGAAATGGAGACACTATGATAATGTTGGGTTTTTCTAAGGCATTTAATAGGATACCACACGATAGGCTGTTGCGTAAACTGGAGAATATGGGATTGGAATATAATCTATTAACTTGGATCAGGGAATGGTTAACAGACAGATATCAAAAAGTGGTATACAGTGGGTGTGAATCTACCAGATTTAAGGTAACCAGTGGTGTACCTCAGGGTTCAGTCCTTGGGCCATTATTGTTCAATCTATACATTAATGACTTCAAGCAGGGTCTATCATCAGATTTGCAATTGTTTGCTGATGATGTGAAGATAGGCAGGACAATCAGGGATGCTACTGATATTCAGCAATTACAAAATGATTTGAATAGACTGGAAATCTGGGCAAACGAAAATGGCTCTCAGTTTAATGTTAGTAAGTGCAAAGTTATGCACTTTGGCGTGATTAGAGATCCAGCAGCATATTATATTAGTGGGGTTATGCTACAAGAAACTGAAGAGGCAAGGGATCTTGGTGTATATTGGTGGATAAGAATTTAAAGTTCAAAGGTCACATAGCAAAAGTTGCAAATACAACTCAGAGGATAATTTCTATGCTGAAGCGAACCTTGACATGTAAGGATAAGGAAGTAATATTGTCTCTTTATAAAGCTTTGATAAGACCACACTGGGATTACTGTGTGCAGATTTGGTCTCCTGGGTTTCAAGGGGATAAAGAAGCTGTGGAAAGGGTGCAAAGAAGAATTACAAAGATTATATCTGGATTATGGGATTTAGATTATGAGGACAGATTGCGAGTATGTGGATTACAGACTCTGGTTAACAGGAGAAAGAGGGGGGTGATAGAGGTATATAAACTTTTGAATGGGTGTTATAGCATTTCAAATGATGAAATTTATTGTTATATGGAAGGTAGGGAGAGAACACGGGGTCATCCATGGAAGTTATGGTTGTTCTCAGCCAAGAAAGGGGTAAGAGCTAGGTTTTTCTCTCAGAGAGCAGTGAGTAAGTGGAATAATTTGCCCTTAGGAGGGTAGTGAGTGCATCTAGTGTAAATGAATTTAAGGGAAGGTATGATAGCTGGGTTGGGTAATTTACAGCCTCTCTCGATGAGTCCTTGACTCCCTGGAGGTCTCAGATAATAATAATAATAAAATAATAATAAATAATTATTATTATTTTCCTGATCAACATGGAGTCACAATATTCATTGCAAAAGTATGGTAGACTGCAAAGTCTACCACACCACTCCTTAAATCATTCACAGTCTGCACATTCACCACCCTCTCAGGTGATGCATTCCATGTTCCCCACTCTCCATGAAAAAAAACTTACTTCTTACCCTTTTACTCACCACCTCCTTTTGCAACAAGAAAAATGAAAGCATATTAAGTTGCTCAAAATCTCTGAGCAACATAATTTAAAATAAACACGTAAGCATCTACTTAATTTCATCCACATTGATAATAAATAAAAAACTGGCCTGGTTGGCCAAGTGGTTAGCATATCCACTCTTCAGCCAAAAGGCTGTGGGTTCAAATTCCACCGTGATCATGGGTGTTTGTAATCATCTGTTAAAATAATAGTGGTGGGGCTGAGAGGTAGATGGCGTTGGTGTGGTTTTGGTTCATTGTAGTTGGTCTATTGAGTAGTGGAGACAGAGAGTTGTAGAGTAGGTGCCCTCCCTCGATGAGTCCTTGGACTTCCTGGAGGTGTCATGAAATACTAATAATTATTATTTTTATGGCTATTTAGCCTAGTTTTGTTTAGGAGTACCCTTTTTTGCAATGCCAATGACTTTTTACTCAATTTTTAGGGCATTACCAATGTTTTAAAGGCAGATATATGAAAAATATATACGAAGAATAATTTGGACATACCTTTGTAGGATGTTGCTGGTTGTCTTCTTATTCAGCGTCATTTGGATATGGCGATATACATTTATCTGCTGTTTAAGTAAAATACTGGAAGGAAGGGGGGAGGGATTGGAAATATGGGGATAGAGAGCTGTGGAAGATTTACCAGTGAGGAAAGAGGTGTGTGAATTTTTTAAAAAAATTTTCAAAAAAACTTTTTTTTTTTTAATTCACACATCTCTATGCCAGATGCTGCTGAATAAGAAGACAACCAGCAACATCCTACAAAGGTATGTCTGAATTATTCTTCCTATATATTCTTCATATATCTGTCTTTAAAACATCAGTAATGCCCTAAAAATTGAGTAAAAAGCCAATAACATTATAAAAAAGGGGTAAACAAAATAGGCTAAATAGCCATAAAATAATATTTACTTAATGGAGTAACATGGGAATTTTTTCAGAAATAATACCTAAAATGAATTACGTCTCCTTACTCTTGAACCAACCAAATTCTGCTTGATAACTAATCGTTTCAGCCAGGTTCGTATCTAGTCTGCAGCATCTATAATCTGATCACAAATTTCCTGAAATACCCAGCAAACTGCTCACTTGCCAAATATACTACAGTGTGTTTGTTTTTTTAATTCATAGTCTTTTATTTGTTTGTATTTTCTTTCGTCTACTTTATATTCTAATGTACATTCATTGGTACTTCACCTTCAGCATTACTTCCAACCATACACAATTTTCAGTCACTTAATTCAGTAATAGAAATTTTTTTCACTTGGTTACAAATTAAATCAAACTTGCCAAGAAATTACATTCTTATTTAATCCTTTATTATTATGATGGTTCAAAACCTTCATGGAGTCATCACATGACTCATTGTGGGAGACCCACCCTAGAAAACACAAAGTCTCTCATACCATTCCTTGAACTCATGTACCATTTGTGTTCACACCACTCCATCAGGTAATACATTCCACAGTTCAACTGCCCTCTATGCAAAGAAATTACTCTTGACCCTCTTCCTCACAACTTCCAGGGATGGCCTCTTCTCCTCACTCCTTCATTTGTTCCACGAAATGAAAGAACTCCACACTGTCAACCCTGAATCTACCTCTCAACAGTTTAAATGTTTCAATCATATCACCTCTCCTTCTTCTATCTACCAAACTTCGCAATCCACATTCATTCCCCAGTCTATTCTCATAACTAACATTGTATGGTCCTGATATCACCTTTATAATCTGCTGCACTCATCCCAAGGATAATTTATTTCCTTCAATTCTGGGAACCAAATGTAAGTGAAAGTCCAGATCTGGTCTGATCAGGGCTTTATATGATGGAATGACAGCTCTTTTATCTCTGCTCATCAGCATTCTCAGTATTGCAGCAATCCTCTGGGTTACCTTCACCATCTTTGCAATACGTTTCCTGAATTTCAGGTTTCTATCAATCACCATTTCCAGATCCCTTGTCTCTCCTACTTCCTCCAACAACAGAGTATGCAGCCTCCCATCAATGTATCCCAAACTTCAAGACTTTATATTTAGTTGAATTAAACTAATACCCTCCCCATTCATTTGTCCATCTCTTCAGTTTATTCAAATCATCTTGCAGGGTTACCACATCTGCACTATTACTAATAACCCTTCCCGGCTTCATGTCATCTTCAAATAACTGAATATCCTTCAATCTGCAGGATATTCAGTTGTTGCAACTTGCAATATGCTGACCATGTCATTAATATAAAGGTTAACTAATACAGGTACCACTACTGAGCTTTGTAGGACCCCACTTGTAACTTTTGCTTCCTTGATACCACTTTCACCTGTCAAATGTCTTTGTAAAATCCAAAAAATGGAAGAATATGCCTTTCTCCACATCAACTACTCTTGTCACTTTATTATAAAAGGCAATCAGATTACTAAAACAAGAGTGCCCCTTAACAAATCAATGCTGACTCTCACAGATAGCATTACCCTCATCTGTTGAATGTTGTAAATGATTCCTCACTGATTTCTCCAAAATCTTAACAACTATTGATGAAATACAAACTGGTCTATAGTTTAGCACATCCATTCTACTACCATCCTTATACAATGGCACTATCTTGTATCTTTCCTGCGGCCAGACTCTCACTGAAAAACCATGTCAATGGAACTGTCAGTTTTTAGCACATTCTTTCAAAATTTGTGGTGAAATCCCATGTAGTGCCATTGCTTTATCAATATCCAGAGTACTTAGTATTTGAAATGCACCCTCTTTTTGTGCCTTCTAAACCTCAAACCTGTTCCATCTCTCTAGTATTAAAACCTACTTCTCCAGGATGAAATACCCCAATAAATTATTCATTGCACTCCCCCATGTCCTTTGCATCAGTCACTCTATTCTCATTTTTTATCCAACAATGTCATTCTTCCACAATTATTTCTCCTCCTACTGGCCACATAACGAAAGAATTCCTTAGACTTTTCTTTGGATCTCGAGGCCAATCTCTTCTCATATGCCAATTTTGTCTTTCTTCCATACTAGTCACTCTCAGGGCTGCCACTCCTTGGGATTTTTCCCAAGATCTAGGGAATTTAGCCGCTACCTAGGGATCTAGGGATTTTTAATTAAAAAACTCCCAAAATCTTGGGAAATTTGAACAAAAGTTTGAATTTTAATATTTTTATCATATTTTACTATTATATTCACAATTTTTTTTTAATAAATCTGATAAATAAACCGTTTCTGCTCTGTTCTGGTTTTGTTTTCCCTTTCTTATCACACAGGTTTTACATCATTACATACATATAGTGCAACCTCTTGCAGTGTTATCGTAGAGATCCTTGTCCTTGTACAGTGTTTGACAAATTGTTTAAATTATCAATATTTTTACTTATTTTCATATTTATGGTACTTCCAATCCAACCATATGGAGCCATCAAAGAAAAAACAGAAGTGGTATTCTCAAGCATTCAAAGAAGATTGGTTAAAATATCCTGAATTAAAAGATTGGCTACAGCAAGACGTGAACAGCAAAAATACCAGTTACTGTAAGTGTTGTAATATTACATTTAAAAACACAAACAAATCTGCGCTAATAAAGTATAAAGATTCGGCCAAACATAAAAGTAATTATCAGTCTGCTAAGTCGACAGCTGTTATTACTCAATTTCTTAATAAGAAAGCATCAACAGAGGATAAACAATTAGCTAGGAGTGAGTTAATAATTGCTAGCTTCTTTTCTGAGCATAATGTCCCATTTTCTCATGTTGATCATTTTGTAACGATGTGTAAACGCACATTTCCGGATAGCCAAATTGCTGGAAAGTTGGGAATGAAGAAAACTAAACTTTCTTATGTTATTAAGGATAGAATATCATTCCATGAAAAGTCTCAACTTACCGAAATATGCAAGAACCAAAAATTTTCAATTATAATAGATGAGAGTACAGATATCTCCGTCACTCAAATCTTGGCTGTTGTTGTATGGTATTTTGATACAGATAAAACAGATGTAGCTGATGCATTACTAGACATAGTATGTGTAGAGAATGGAAGTGCTAAAAGTCTTTACAATGCTGTCAAAACTCTTCTGCTGAATCATGGCATTGCCCTTAGCAATATCATTGGGTTTGGTAATGATAACTGTTCCTCCATGATAAGCGTTAACAGTGGATTTCAGAAACTGTTGAAAGATGACGTCCCATCTGTTTTTGTGATGGGTTGCGTTTGTCATTCATTTGCTCTATGCACTAGTCATGCAGTCAGTGTTTTACCCTCATACTTAGAAGCTTTTCTAAAGGATTTAAACCTCCTACTTCTCCTTCAGTGCTAAGCAGCCAAGAGATTTTGTACTCATTCAAGAAGCTGCTGATATAGCTACACATAAAATTCCCAAACTTGCTCAAACCAGGTGGCTGTCAAGGGAAAAAGTGGTATCAACTATTTTAGAACAGTATGATGCATTAGTTCTATACTTTCAAAATGAATCAAGGACAGATAAAACTGACAATGCCAAAAAAATTTATGATACACTTACTGACCTTGGAACCAGACCAATTCTTTTTTTCCTTCAGTATATTCTTGAAAAAGTAAATACACTTAATATAGATTTTCAATCAGAGCATTTCAGGTTACACCAACTATTCCTAAATGTATCAACAGAATATCTCAATTTACTTAGTTGCTTCATTAAAGATGAGATTTTAAGAACAGCTAAATAATCAGAAATTGATCCAAGAAACCAAAACAACTATAAAAATGTCAATGATATTTACATCAGTGGTAGAGCAATGGCGCACTTAATTAGAAACCCTTTCGAAGATAACTCTATTTTGTTGAGATTTAAAAATGATTGATTAAAGGTTCTTGTGGAACTTAGTTCGCAAATAAAGAAAAGATTTGTCTTTGAAGAAGACAGCATTGTTGCAAAATTATGAATCTTGGACCCAAAAGTGGCTAGATTTGTCATAAAATATGACAGTACTTACTATTCTGCTGCATTCATCTGCATGTGTGGAGCAAATTTTCTCACAAGTGAATTGTATAAAAACAAAATTAGCTAATTCATTAAAAACAGAAACTGTGAGAGACAGAATCCTAGCAAAGCACTGCTTAGCGAGACAAAATGCATCGTGTACTTCTTGGGAGCCACCGAAAACATTAATCAAGGAGTTGGAAAGTCACACAGTTCATAATAGATATAAAAGTCGACTTAATACCGCAAAGCAGCAAAGGGAATGTGATCAATTACCAGAAGATATTGGCGAAGAAGAAGAGGGAGAAAATGTCAATTAAAGTAAGTCAAGCATGTATTCTTCGTATAATATAAACTTATAATTTTTTTTTTTAATGAAAGTATACTTTGTTACAGGAAAAGAGAAAGACAGAATTAATAATAAAAAAAAATGAGCAAATTTTTAAGTCATTTTTCTGGTCAGTTAGTAGGTAACTATTTAAATGTTCAATTTTTTGTATTTTATATTATGTTTTTAATTTATGTGTAATGTTTTAAACCATGTAGAATTATAAATTAATAAAGGCATATTTAATTGCATAGTTCGAATTTTTTGCATATTTAAGTGCATAGTTTGAATTTTTTGCATATTTAAGAGTAGCATATTTCGGATGTTTTAAATGTTTTTAGTGTATACTTGGATGCATATTTTGCACTTTTTAACGACCTAAAAATCCGAGCCCTAGTTATTACTACCTGGGGAATTTTTGAAGTCTAATCTGGGGAATTTTGAAAAATGTGAGTGGCAGCCCTGGTCACTCTCCTCGCCTGAGTCTTGTATTCTTCATGCATCTGCTCTCTCACTCCTCTATTTATATCTCTTTCATAACCTCTTTTTCACCTGTAGTTCCCATTTCATATTGTTTGTTATCCACTTTACATCAGATTGTGTTCTCTTTTTCAATTTTTACAACTGGGCACTGCTACTAATAAATATTCCAATTCCCAAGCACTGATGATATCTTGCTCTTCCAAATCCTCCATCCATGGAACTGCCTCAAGTAGATTTCTAAGATTATTATAATCACCTGCCTTATAATTCCAAAACAGATATTCCTTTCTCTTTGATACTCCTGTATGTCTATTCATCTTCCAAGTCAAAACCACATGATCACTCAGTTGGGGGGGGGGGAGGAAGAGATGCCATTTCAATTATTATTAGATCTTCTCATGCTACAACCAAATCCCAAACTCTTGAATCTCGTATTCCTTATACTACATTTGCCTAAGACATTATTCCTCAAAAATTCCAGAAATTCAATTCCCTTATTACTACATGCAGTTTGCTCTTCCCAATTTATATTGCTGTAGTTAAAATCTCCCATAATAATCACTCTTTTTGAACTCACCAAGCTCAACTGCCTAAACATATCCTGCTCTTCATCCTCTATGCTTCCTGGCTTATAGCAACACCCCACTAAGTATCCTGTCCTGCCCACCATATGCTCTCAAAGCCATTAGTGCCATTGCCCTCTAAATCCTCCACGCTGAGAGGACACAACTCATCGCTTATCATAAGCAGTACTTCACCACCACATTTGCCATTCCTATCCTGCTGAAAAATGCCATACCCTGCTACTTCTATTTCTGTCAATATACCATCTTCTGTCAACCATGTCTTAGTGATCCCAATAAA
This sequence comes from Typopeltis vanoorti, assembly GCF_054136105.1. Classification (NCBI taxonomy): domain Eukaryota; kingdom Metazoa; phylum Arthropoda; class Arachnida; order Uropygi; family Thelyphonidae; genus Typopeltis; species Typopeltis vanoorti. The sequence goes on along the minus strand of NC_143558.1, from coordinate 25,227,543 downwards.
CATTGGACAGACTGAGGCTGTCAGCATCACCACAATTCATCTCCTTTATTCTGGATACTCCTGGCATTTGTATAAAGAATCATCAAGGCACTCTCACTGTTTCTCTACCTATCATTATCCCCTCCAAACCACTGGATTCAGCATTACACAATGTATTCCCCTTCTCCCAAGCAACTATTTCCACAAGAGGCTCACTCCTGTTACTATCCACCCTGATAATTCTAGTTTTCCTGCATTGACACACTGACTTGTTCATAGAACATCATTCTCTCCAGATGCCTACGTCTTTCCTTTTTCAAATGCAAGCCATACCTCTCAAACAATTTCTGTCCTTAAATGTCCTCAAAAACATCAACGTAATCCAAGCTTCTCTTTCAGCACATTCAGACTATCATACTATTCATTACTGATGCTCTTCTCCACAGTTCTGCATTATTCATACCTGGGCAACACACTCACTATCTTCTCTCTCTCTCTCTTTCTCTGTCTTCTTCCGTACAATCTCAAGCATTAATCTCAGATCTGTCACCACCTAATTCACACTGCCTCTCAAGTCATTTGTGCCCACCATCACAATCATTTCATCCATTCTTTCACCTTGCTTAATTGACATAGCCACACTATCATTCCTCCAGGCAGACACTCATCTGGCATTCTATCTTGCACACCACAGATCATCAAGTCTCCATACATCACGCTTCTTACCACTCTGTTTCTTCTTTGCTAACCTGCATCTCTCACTCTCTCCTCTGACACTTTTTCTCCTTGTTTTTTCATTTACTTGCCATCCTCTAATCTCTCCATCCCTGGTTCCTTTAGTGAATTGTTGAATTTGGTGGATAGGAGGAAAAGAGGTGATATGATATACATTTAAGTTAGTGAGAGAATGTTATCAGATTAATCCAGAGGGGATTATAAAAAGAGTAGAAGGCAAGAAGGGAAAAATCAAAGGCCATCCCTGGAAGTTATGTAAGAGTGTGGTGAAGAGGGGGGGGTGAGGAGTAGATTTTTTACATGGAGAATTGTCAGTGAACGGAATGCATTACCAGAATGTGTTTGTTAATGCAAGAAGTGTTAAGGATTTTAAGATTCAGTATGATAATTATGTTGTCAGTTGACTGAACCTCCTACGATGAGTCTGCTGACGCCATGGAAGGTGCAATAATAATAATAATAATAATATGGCTGTGGAATTAGATGGAATATTAGCTGCATTTTATGAGAATGTGCAAAGGAATTGCACATGGCAATGGCTCTGACTAAGCTCTAGTAAAGTACCAAGGAAATGAGAGGAGGGCAAAATAGCTTCTTTGCTCCAAGACTGTGGTAGAAAATTATCAACCAATGAGTGTCTTGGAGTATAAGTAATGGTCTATAACTAAATTATGGAACAAAGAGTATCTCAGTAGCAAAAGTATTGGAAAAGTTGATCAAAGATAGAATTCAGTTGTGGGTGAATAAGAATATGATACTTTATTGGGGGGGGGGGGGACTGAATGGCTAGTAAGGGGTTGGGTCATGCCTTAGTATTTAAAAACCTTTTATAATAGAGTGATGGCTGAGTTGGATAAAGATAATACCTACACTGATACTGCTGGATTTTACAAATGCATTTGACAGGATACCACATGTAACTCTGTTATGTAAATTTCAACACATGGGGGATAGATACGAAACTGGGACAGATACCAAAAAGTAGTACATGGAGGAGAAGATTCAGGAGAAAGCTGTGTGCTGTTTAATTTGTACATGAGTGATATAGGAAATAATTTGAAGGGAAATATTCAGTTGTTTGCTGATAAATAAACAAACAATGTAGAGAGCTTGCATTTTACCGTTTTCCACATCAAACTGGCATATATTTAAATAGATGCCAGTTTGATGTGGAAAAGGGTAAAATTGTGCATTTCAGGATAAAAAATTTACAAGCACTGTATCACTGATGAAAAGTTGTAGTTCAGAGGACATATTGCTAAGGTGGGAAAGTAGCTCACAGGATTACTTGGTTACTGAAAAATACACCAACAAGCAGAGATAAGGACTTTCATTTCTCTTTAATACATCCATCTGGATTACTATGCTCGGGCCTGATCACTTGGGTTTCTTAGGGAGGAGGAGGAGGATTCCTCTTTAATACATCCATCTGGATTACTATGCTCAAGTCTGGTCACCTAGGTTTCTTGGGGAGGAGGAAGAAGTGGTGGATATTATCCAGAGGAAAGTAACCAAGATGGTGTGATCTATGGAATGCTCCCTATGATGACAGACTGAGGGTCTGTGGATTGGCAAAATTTGGTTGATAGGTGAAAAGAGAGGATATGATAGAATAGAAACATTTAGGTTATTAAAAGGTCTTTATATGATTCATGCAGAGGAAATATTTCAGTACTTGGCTAGGAGTGCAGAACAAGAGGTCATTCTAGGAAATTGATTATGAATGGGATAACAAGGGTGTGAAAGATTAGATTTTTGCTTGGTGAATGAGTGGAATGGATTGCTGGAATACCTTGACTAGCACAGGAACTGTGCTGGTCAAGGTACTCCAGCAATATAATAAAACTCACAAAACTAACACAATCCTAAAACAAGAAAAATACTGCCAATAACAATCAGCAATATCATGAAATATTTTCTTAAATATATACATATATATATATATTTACTTATCTGTTTACCATGTTCTCCTTGTAACACAAACACAATCATCAGATCAGTATTACAATTAATTATAAATTAACTTAATTTTAAATTTAAATGTACAAAATCAATTTAAAAGTTAAATCTGCAGGAAGCCGAAAATACTGATAGCATTACCAGTTTTTCTGTAAATGCATATAAATAACTGACAGATTACAAGGATATTATTTTAGCAATTCACATTTCAGCTATAAATATTTTTAGCTCACCTGAGGGTGAAGATTGAGCACACAAATTTTGCTTGAATTAACTACACTTCTAATTGCATCTAGACTGGTTCCATAGTAATTTTTTTCATATTCACCATGTTCAACAAATCTACCTTCCACAATATCAGATTCAAATTGTGAGCGTGTGATAAAATGGTAATCTACTCCATCTACTTCGGTGTCTTTTCGAGACCTACTTGTGTCTTTAAAGAAACAAAAATAATTTTAAATTGAAATAATTTCTATATTGATATATATTTATATATACACAAGCTTGTTGAAAAGTAGTTCCAATGAACTTAAATAGATACTTTCCTTAAACTTTATTCTACAACTGTATGCAATTATTTCTTAATAAAATTGTCTCTGCTGTTATTTGGTTAGTTTTATGTTTTCAGTCACAGTCACAAAATGCAACCACATCTTCACCAGTTTTTCTGACTTCATCATATGACAATGTCTTTGGTTCTGGAAAAAAAGGTAGAAGTTCTGACAGTGAAATGAAGGCAGTGAATCTCTGTGGTTGTTTGTGCTATGACACACACACACACACACACATATATATTGGAATTGTTGTTTTGGAAGAAATGCTGCCACTTGTCAGAACAAACTCTTTGAATCCATGCCTACTATTTTCAATTTTGATTTATCCTGACAAATATCAACCAATGGGATATTTTTTTCAGTCATTATCTTTAATCAATGCTATTGTGTTCAGTTATATGTGCCATTTTTATTATAATTCAGAAACTTCTAATTGCAGCAGGTGTCAAACTTTTGGTCAAAATGCAGAAAAGTAATGAATAATGGGAATATTACTTTTTAGCATATCCTTGTATATTCAATCAGCCTTAAACTTTGCAAGGACATTTAAACTGAACAGAATGTGCATCTTCTTGTAACAAATGCTATTCAAGGTCATAGTTTCACCATCCTCTTTTTGCTGTGAAGAGGTTTCAAGAAACCAAGAAACCTGGATTTGTCCAGTCCAGGTTTCTTAGCTCTTCATCCAAGAACTAAGCATTATGGAGGAAGGACGGATCTTCATCAACATTGGTCAGCACATACACAGTATTCCCACTGTGCAGCATAATTCGTTGCTGTTAAACACTGACCTGCCTGAATGATGTATGAAAAGACATTTTCATACATCATTCAGGTGGGTCATCACTGACTTCATTTTGGAGACTGTAATACTTGCTCCAGCACATGCTTGTGATTCTCATTTGTATTAACAATTTGTGGTCTCCACGAATGCCCTTTGCATCATGGCAAAACACTCCTAGTACAAATTCCTAGTACAAATATCGATTAAGGCAAAGATGACACTATTGCTTGGAGTACACTTATGGAAATGACAGAAACTGCTCGCACACATGTTGTAGGCTTGGATCATTTGTTATACCAACTCCATATGAACAAAAATAATGCTCAACAATAAACATCTTTTTTTCCAACATCAACACCACTGCTACAGCTAAATGTAATGGCACAGACTCTACATGTGCTCTTCTATTAATGTGCATGCAGTTGAATGCAACATCCTCATCAGTACATGTACTGATGAGGATGTTGAAGTTCAGTACTTCTTTATTTGCACCATACCATATAATACAATACATTATAACCTAATATGCAAAGAATTTAAAAATTATGAACTTATGGACTCAGAGAATTTGCTTCTTTTTTTTTTTTGTTTCCTCTCTCTCTCTCTCTCTCACACACACACACTCCCCCCCCCCCCCCCTCACAATTTGCTTTTAAATTTTTGTTGAATTTAAATCTTCTGGAAATGTTTTTCATCATCATAATTTTTGTTCTTATTTTTTTTCCCAAATGGTGCTTTAGAACAGTTTTCAAGAAGAGAAAATTACATAAACTGCATCCCATACATTAAAATTTTTTCACATTAAAATTTTAAAAAAATTACAATCAACTTTGATTAAAGCTTTGAATAATCAAGAGTCTACTGAATATCATACAAACAAAATTTCTTTCTTTCTTATCTCTTCTTTTTTTTTTTTCAGTTCTCCACATTATCTTTTATCTTTAATATAAATAAGAGTTTCAAGTTAGAGGCAATTTCAAAGTACACACTGTCACTGTATCTACTTTCATGATCAACTTACGAGGAACTGCGGCAGCAAAACGCTCAGTATCTTCCATAAGTCGCTGTCGAAGTTCATGCCTACCAATATTAGGAGGACCAATAAGAACAATAGGTCGCTTTCTGTTGGCACGTGGATAATACAAAGCCACTTCCTCATAAGTGAGAATCTGGTCTTGATCAAGATCTAAAAATAGCATCATGACTTTAATAGTTGAATCTGTTATTTTTAAAAATCTTTAAAAATTAAATTCGTTCAATTAATTTAATTCAACTGATTAAAATTAATTAGTTGAATATAATTATCAAAGTATGTATTCAATTATTTAATATTTATTATAAATTATATAAAATAAATAATTATGCATTTAGTTGAAATAAAAAATATTTTTGACATGTTATGTCATATGTTTCTTCAATGTTAGACATTTTGTTGTGATTCCTACTCATCCTATCCTATTCCCTCAGCCATATGATTATGAGCAAGGTGGTTTCCTTTTGCCTTTCTTGCCTTAGTATGTTTTATGACTGTAGCCATGTGTTCATGGGACTGGTTTGCCTGTTTTGAGGGATGAAAAACCTGAGGTACCAGGAGAAAAAACCCTCCACCACTGTATGAGACAAGTTAACTCACCTTTAGTCAAAAGAAACCAGATAAAAGTTCTTCACATCATAGACGGGAATCAAACCCATGTCTTTCCGACCAAAGAGCTTCGTCTATAAAGACTGAGCTATGGAGACTCCTACTCATAAAAGGTTGGAAACCTGTAAGTACATTAGGACTCTGGGTGGGGTAAAGTTATTCTGTATTTATTAATTTTATACTTTTGTACTTTTTATATATTTTTTACATAATCTGGACCTGCTCTGAAGACCGAACATGAAACTTTTTCAAATGAATTTAGGGCTCCAATAAGCAGGACAGTGGCCTCACACTGGGCAATGAAATTCATCAACACAATCACAAACACCCATGTCCATGGCAGGATTTGAACCTGCATCATGTTGTTAGAAAGCAAATATGCTAACCACTTGGCCTACCACAATGGCAAGTATAGATATAATGACTCTATACTGATTACAGTAAAGCTAGTCTGAGCAACTATATGCAACACTGGCATATAGGAAGTTGCAACCAAAATCTCAAAAAATGTGAGGAAGTGTTTCACAATGTAAAGATGATATATTTCATGAGCGGTATGATCACTGCTATTTTAGCCACAGAAAAATGCATGCTATTGAAAAAAAAAAACCTTCTAAACCATCAATGATGATTTCAAAAGCAGAGGAATGATGTTCATCAGATAAACTAAAAGATATGACTTAGGAGTTGGTCACTCTTTGTAGTAACAGTACTAGCTTATACAATCTGTGCAATGTTGCACAGTAAGATTTTCATAGAAAACACTAGTACAAAAATTCTTTTGTGTGCTTCATGAAGACTTTGACTCAAAGTCTTAATATAGAATTTGCAGCCATTATGTGAAAACTTGTGGTGCATAACTTGATATAACTGGGGATAACATTCTTCAGTGTACCAGGAGAATGTTATCTGCCAGAGTACATTATTAAAAATTAATCCAAAACAGGAAATGCTATGGTATAGAATAGGGGTGGCCAACTAGGCATCCTTTTGGAGCCAAAATAATTCCAGTAAGACTTAAGAAGAGCTGCAAGCTTTGACCGATGCTATGGTATGGGAGTAAGTGAGTGTGCACATGGTGAGGTTGTAATGAGCTTGTAAGAACTGCTTTGACTAATTATACCTAATTTTAAGGAGCTTACTAAGAAAATGCATAAAGGAAGGCCTCTAGTAGTAAATAAGTAACTAAAATTATTGTTTCACTTTGAAATTATTCTTAATTGTTCAAAGTTAACTTCATTTAATGTGTTTCAAATTAAACTTTTTTTATTGCAGTAATGTTTATTAACTCTGTTTTTCTCTCTCTCTTCTCTCTTTTTTTCATTTTGTTCCTCTTTTTTGTTGTCTCCTCTTCTCTTTTTGTCTATTTTTTCCTGGTAGATTGTGAAGAGCCGTGTGACCTATGGACTCGAGCCACGTTGTGGCTACCCCTGGTATAGAATATACCATATTTACTTGAATATAACTCGCCCTCAAGTATATCTCGCACCCCCTGATTTTACTTTACGAAAAATTAAATTAAAAAGTTTATCTCACAGATGAAAAAAGTTTAAACAGAGATGATCAATTACTGCAGATGGAAGAAAGTTGCCTCCTTATGTAATATTCAAAAGGAAAATAATTCCAATGGAGAATTCATGTAAGAGTTCAAGAAAAAGGGTGGATGGATACTACAATGGTTCAAGATTGGATTAGAACAGTTTGAAACAACTCTCAAGACTGGAAGTAGTGATAGCAAATAGCAGATTCTTGGTAAGTCATACCCATTTAGTTTTTTTTTGTTTTTAAATCATGGTGACCTTATGATTCTGAAATGATAAAAGGATAAGCAATAATGAAACTGTTTTAACTTAAATATAGAAGCATTGTCGCTAAAGATTAAAATATATAATTAAAATTTAAATACATTCATTTTATAAATAACCTGAGCAATTATAAATTATAATGAATACTGAGGATTTAATTATAAACATTAATTTAGTTTTTTTTCTGAAAAACTTTAGTTTCCGAAAATCCCCACACATATCTCACACCACAATTTTTTAACTTTAATTTTGGGGGAAAAAAAGTGCAAGTTATATTCCACTAAATACAGTATGTATATGTGTGTGTGTGTGTATGTGTGTGTATATATATATATATATATATATATATATTCTTTCTTTCTTAATCCTCCTCTTCTACCTTTTACAGTGTCGAGGTTTCTTATTCATACAACTATAATTGTCTCGAGGATAAGGTGGTTGGCCCTATACCTCCCGGTGTGTCCTATATCTGTAAATGCATGTGTTCACAAGGCTGGTTTGCCTGTTCTCGGGGATGAAAAAATCCCTACCTCCATATGAGATCGGCTAACTCACCTTTCATTAAAAGAGACAGGATAAAGGTTCCTCACATCACTGACAGGAATCGAACTCAGGTCTTTTCAACCAAAGGGCTTCATCTATAATGACTGAGCTACAGAGGCTCTCACACATACACATTGGACAAACCTTCTATGCTGCCTAAATTGTGTTAGTTTTCAGGAACACTTGGTTCTTGTATATAACAGCATAATTCTCCATGCTATAAAGAAAGTTTTTGTGAGTCTAAATGATAGTAATGCTAAAACACTGATTTGTCTAGAGCAAATTTCTGAGTTCAGTCAAAGGAATGGAATGATCCAGAATAATATATCAAGATAGCACTAACATGATCCTTTTCAATGAATGAAAGCTGAGAGCTACTCTCAGCTCCATTCATTGAAAAAAAGATCAAATGTTGGCTTAATCTTGATATAGTGCTCTATATCATTCTGTAAATATTCCACTCCATAGAATATTTATCCCATGGAATGGAATATTATTTCCAATGACATTCCATGAATTTTGTTGTGTATAGAGACAAGATAGTGATAAGTGCAGGTTGGGAATGCATATTAAACTCAGGACTTTGCTCAAGACAAAGCAGTGTTCTAATACTATTATCATTTAGATCCACAGAGACTTTCTTTATGGTATGGAGAATTATCTTGCTGTTATATACAAGAGTTAGTTGTTGCAGAAAACTGTTTAGGCAACACAAAAGGATACCGTTTCTTTTATGTCTTTTGACTGTTTTTATTTATTGATTGATTTGTTTTCTTTTCTTATATTAATGCAATATACAAAATATCTTGAAATAAATCATTTTTATTTAAAATACAATGAAATAATTGCATTGTGTATAAAAATTGTAATTGCTGGGTAATGTGCTGCACATATGAAAAATGAGAACAATTGGGGACACATAAATCAAGGGTTTACTTGTATTTAAGGAAATTATAGATATTTTTGTCTTTATATACATATGGCCGTGCATTATTTTCTGCAGAAAAACTTTGTGTGTGTGTGTGTGTGTGTGTGTGTGTGTGTGAGGGCTAATTATTTGCAACTTGGATCAGTTGATGAACTGCTTTTATCTCCATGGGAAATTTTTCTCTAGAAGCATTTGTCTCTTTAGATTTATAGAACTACAGAACAGCTAAAATTTATTTTGTTTAATGAATGTTTATATTACATTTAAGTTAAATTTAATTCCTTAATATAGTTTGACAACATAGTTATAGCTTTGGCTGAGTTGTGTAAGTAAGATGTAAAGGTTTGTTTATTAGTGCATTTTGTTGTGCATATTATTATTATTATCTGAGACCTCCAGGGAGTCAAGGACTCATCGAGGGAGGCTGTAAATTACCCAATCCAGCTATCATTCCTTCCCTTAAATTCATTTACATTAGATGCACTCACTACCCCTAAGGGCAAATTATTCCACTCACTCACTGCTCTCCGGGAGAAAAACCTAGCTCTTACCCCTTTCTTGACTGAGAACAACCTTAACTTCCATGGATGCCCCAGTGTTCTCTCCCCATCTTCCATATAATAAAAAATTTCATCATTTGAAATGCTACAACACGCATTCAAAAGTTTATAGACTATCATATCACACTCCTCTTTCTTCTGTTAGCCAGAGTCTGCAATCCACATACTCGCCATCTGTCCTCGTAATCTAAATCCCATAATCTGGATATAATCTTTGTAACTCTTCTTTGCACCCTTTCCACAGCTTCTTTATCCCCTTGGAAAACCAGAGTGATCAAATCTGCACACAGTGTGCATAGTGATAAAAATCAAGTCCTTGTGCAGATTTCTTGAGTAGGAATCATTGTTGGGAATGGATATGAGATGAATATGAGAAATGAGAAACTGTTGGTACATAGGAAGTGGATACTCTAACAGGATGCAACAGTTTTATGAATGAGATTAAAGATTAGGGAGTGAGTGAGCAGACAAAAGATGAAAGACAGTGAAATGCATAAGGTTTTGAATGGTAGTGAATAGAAGGATAAGCAAGTGAGTGCAAGTGAAAATAAACAAGAAAATTCAATTAATGTGAGGCATGAATTAAAAAGCAGTCAGTAAAGATAAGAAATTAGATGAAATTAGACAACTGGTGGATATATATATATATATATATAAATAGAAAAACATAAAAGAACTGAATGAAAGTGGAGAGAGAAAAAAAAAGATCATGAATGATCAAAGAGTGGCACTGTGTAGGGATTCTATTATTATGGATGCAGTGAATGAAGAGGAACATAAGATTTGTCTTTAGGAAGAAGAATAAGCAGACTGATTGAAGTTTTGGTTATGAGGAGTAAGTGGGCTGGAGATTTACATGGGGAAAGACTATAGGAATATAGCTCCCCCCCCTCCCAAACAAAAAAAAGTGAATATGAGGATGACAATTGTCATCCTCATATTATTATCCTCAAAGAAGATTATTGTTGGTGGATTCCCCAAATATGACAGTGATTAATTGGGAAAAAGGAAATGTGACGAAATGCAATCTATCCCTCACATTCATTCGATGCATCAGCAATTTGTAAATACATGGAATGAATGTGAAGGATGGATTGTATTTGAATAAATGTGATGCATGTTATCCGGAAAAGTTTTTATTGAAAGAGATGATAAAGGAAGATTAAAGAAGAGTTAAAAGTGAACGAGAAATCATTGGAAGTTAGTGGTTGTCAATGAAGAGATAAGAATGAGAGAATGGTATACAAGATAGATTGGGAAAGAGAAAGTGGGATGGGATGAGAAGATGAGAATTAGAGAACAGTATGCAAGATGGATAGGGCAAAAGAGAGTTTGGGGATGGAGAGTGATGAAGGAAAATACAATGTGGGAAGAGTAGGAACAGATAGAGTATTTAAGAAATTTAAGTAAAATAAGGAATTAAGTAAACCTGGTGTTAATTATGATGAGAGGATATATGATGACATATCAATGTGTTTAAAGGGAATATTCTGGTAAATTAACAAAAGTCTTGTTTAGAAAAAAGCCTCTGTTCCTTTGGTGTATGAGGGAGGAATGAAATTGTTGCACTTCATAAGGGAAGATGTGCCAAGTTGAATTGGAATGGGATGTTTTGAATCATAGCAAAAGCAAATGAAAAGAACTGTGAATTGCACAGACAGATAAACTTATGAATTCTACTTATGAAAAAGTAGAATTATCATAATATAGACAAGAGAGAGAGAGAGAGAGAGAGAGCATGCAAGATAAGAGATAGACAATTTATATTTACTGGGGGACAACTATCTTAAGAAGCATAACTCAACAGTACAAAAACATTCTTCCCATCTTCTTTTCATGTTAGGCTCAATGGTTTGTCATGGACATGGCATCTCAGAAACCTGACTACTGCTTATTAGGGTGGTTAATCCTATTTACATTGCCTGTAAATGCATGTGTTCTTCTGGCTAGTTTGTCTGTTTTGTGAGATGAAAAACTCAAGTTCCCAGGAGGAAAATCCTTGCCATCTCCATGAGACTTGCTAACTCACCTTCAGTTGAAAAGCCCTGATAAAGGTCTTCATGTCCTAGATGGAATTCAAACCCAGGACTTTCCAACCAAAAGGCATCATCATTGAAACTGACTGAGCCTACAGAGGCTCATAGTGCAAGAATATTCAGTCAAGTAATAAGCTTATGAAAATCTGTATATAAATGAGGTTGCTGTTTTGCCATCATTTGGAGAGAGTAATCATGGAGGTGGCAAATCATGTGAGAGCTCTGAATAAAGACAGATTTATGTAGAACTATAAGGCTGATGATTTCATGCCATGGCATGAAAGCTGAATGTTAAAGGAATTAAATAGTAGTCAAAGGATGTTTGAAAGAAAATATATCTGACTGCATTGCTACAATTAGGAGAAGAGATCATGAGGGAGTTAAATGGATAAATAAGACTTTGAAGCAAGAGCTTCATAAAAAGAAAATGTTGGGGATCCAATACCAAGACAAAGGTGATGACCAGATCCACGAGTAGTATAAAATCTCAGTAGGAGAGTAACAGCTATGGTGAGGAAGACAAAATCAGACTACGAAAAGTATTCAGCCCTACAAGCAAAGAAGAGAATTTTTCTGTTATGTGGCAAGTAAAAGAAAAGAAAAAAAAAAAAACATGGAACATAACATTAGCAACTGTAGAAGGTAGGAGGGTATGAGATATTTTGGAAATAACTGAGTTGTTAAGGGATCAATTTAACAAGGTATTGCAGGATCCATTAACAATTTTATCATCAGTTACATATCACTATAGACTGTAATTAACAGTCTCCATTAAGCACAGTTAGTAGTTGGAAGAGGATCAATCATTCGATGCTGTTGACACACTCTCCCTCGATGAGTCTTTGGATTCCCTGGAGGTGTCACATAATAATAATAATTACTTTTCCAACAAATGGTGTTAGTCATAAGCTTATATTACAATTTCACTTTTCAACCTCTTTTGTGTTCACAAAAGTAGCGGTTATGCTTCTTTGTCAAATACCTTCACTTTATGAAGTTTCATACAATTCAAAAAAAAAAAAAACTGTATTTTTAAAGCACTTAAAAAAAGTATCTACACTGTTCTCTTCTCCAACATAGTCTGATAATACATGTGCCTCTCTTCAACAATGAGAAAAATAGGAAAAGAATGTTGTCTGTTCAATAAATGGATTAATTAAATTCCTCCCCACCCAAAAAAATGTGGAAGGCTAAATGTGTCACCCTCTTCATTACTAGATGGTGTCTTTTCAATGTAGCCAACTCATACAAAAAACAAAAAAAGTTTGGAACCATTATTGCTATTGAATATTAGATAACAAATTTGACGAAATACAAAGGAAAAAAAAAAGAAAAGAACTGCACTTACCTTCTTTATTTCCACTCATTATAGCTTTCTTCTTTTTTTTCTTATGATGCTTTTTGGCACATAAAAATTTTCCTTTAAAAATAATTACTTGATTAAAAATTTATAAACTTGTATAAAAATGCATTTATATATATATATATATATATATATATATATATAAACTTACTTAACTTTATTAAATAAATTAAAAACAATAAAGATATTGACAGCGCTATTTGTGATTTACTTGAAAAGGAAGAGAATTTGATTATGATGGTGTCCTTCCACTTCCCCTACATTTAAGAAAAATGTAATCACTTAAAACTTGACATATGAAGCACATTTAATTTGAATCTCAAGAATGTAAATTATCAACTTTAAATTAAAAAAAAAATACAATTGTTTTTGCAAAGCTACTGGTGTGACATTTTGAGAATGAGAATAATCAAGAAATAACTAAAATGGACCACACAAGGAAATTAATTTATTAGTAGAATTTTTGGCCATTGTTTTATACACATTCTCAGCACAAAACAAAACCATATAAAAGATCTTTAAAATGTGAAGGCCATAATTGTTATATGGATCAGAAACCTGTAAATTGATATTTTTCAAAATTTTTGTCAAATTTTGTTGCCCAGGAAATCAAATTAGTTTCCAAGCTAAGTGTTTGCATAAAATATTCAAAATATTTTGGCCTCAACATATAAGAAATGACAGACAGACAGAGTAAAAAAAAAAAAAAAGATTCACAATGAAATAAAAAAGATACTGAAAATGGGGAGAGGAGAAATTCCAAAGATAGGCTTTAACATAGATTATGGATAGGAAAAGGAAAGGCCTAAACTAACCCAAAGAAAGACAAATAAAGAACAATAGCTGTTGGCTCGGTAGAAGCAAAATTAGTTGCAAAAGACTAATTGGAGAAATTGGATCTTGGCCTTTTGTGTCACCACAGGGCATCAAGAGGACAGATAGTTATATGGGTAGGTATGGTAGGTCAGTACAAAAACAAGTTTATATAATGAAATAATAGTGAAATATGTAAATAGACCATGGCAACTATAAATTAAAAATCAACAGTTACTTCCCACACAGCATAAGAATTACAATGTGGCTTTGATTTTTAACTTTGCATATAACAACTGATATAATGAGTCAAGAAAAACTATATATTAATTATTATCAAATATAATCTTTTAATCTCTCCCTCCTCCCTTATTTTGTTGTACATAGTAATAGTCCGGTGTAGAATAAGTCTGTATTAATGCCAGTCTTTTTTTACTCAAATGATCCATTCAGGCAAATGTCAATGTGAGAGCTGAAATAGAGGATTCTTCATGTAGTTATAATATATTAAAAGCACTAATGATGAAAAATTAGCATTCATCCACAACTTACTATACTAAATAAACTTTGAATGCTGCAATTCCAGGCTTTTTTATTGTCTTTAAGTACCATCTCTCATTTCATGTAGTCATTTCTGCATGCATACATTTATACATGCATTTATGTATAAAGTATATATACACATTGCATAAATGTTTTGTATTTGTTTTGAGCAAACATCAGTGTGCATACCTATAGGTAAATAATTAAAATGGATTACTTGTGTAGTCCGCGTGGTTAGCCTAGTGGCTTTGCGCTTCACAACCATATGCCTGGGGAAGGAGTGTCCTAGGTTCGATTCCCGTCGGAGACGTGAGGAGCTGAAGGATCTTCCTCAGCCATAGCCAAGTTAGCCGGTCTTGGGCGCGGGCAGTAGGGTTTTTTCCACCAGTTTATCTGGTGTTTTTCATCCTGCAAGCAGGCAAACCGGCCCCGTGAACACACAGGGATACAGCCAAGAATACCTTGAGGCATAGGAGTGACCATTCTATCTTCGTATTTCGGTTACGAAATCCAAGCATGCTTGGAAGGTTGTAGGCCTTAAAAGCCTGTTAAAGCCATTGGGATAGATAGGATAGATTACTTGTGTAAAGAAAATAATTTACTAGTAGAATTTTTTTTGACATTTTTGCACATCTTTGATGTGCAAAAATGTCAAAAAAAAACTAGTTTAAAGGATTATAATAACTAATTTGAATAAGAACACAAGCTGCACAAAACTTGAGTGGCCAACCATCAATTTATGAAAGTCTGAACTGTTTTAGATAATTAAGCATACTACTTCTTCTCTCTTCTCAACCTATTGGTTGGTGGGCAGCAAGGGCTGTTGATAGTGGTCTTCTGTTTTGTGCTGTTTGTTTGACTATTTGATAATACTGTCCATTTTTGATGTCACTCCTGTATTGGGTTCTTGGTCCCCCCCCTCTATCAGGTCTTGCATCAATCATTTCCTCACTCTATCAGGTCTTCCATCAACCATTTCCTCAATCAAATTTGTAGTCAAGTCCAAGTGTCTTAATAGGTGTCCTATCTTATTATTTCTCCTTTTTTCTAATGATTGTAGTATATCTCATGTGGAAGAAAAGTGTCTGGACACCAATGCTGTGACAATACTCAAAAATTACAAATTCAATAAGGAGTTGGCCCACCTTTGGACACAATTACATTGTGTACTCTCCTTGGCACACTTACAATGAGATGCTGGTAACTAGTCACAATCGTACTTTGAGGATAAGGTGGTTAGCCCTATGCCTCCCGGAGTGTCCTATGAGCCATGACACCGCCATTCCTCCTGCAAAGCAGTGATCAGTTCAGACATGAAGTTGGATGTGTTGTTCTAACCTGAATCTGACATTCAAATTCACCCCAAAAGGCCTCTATAGGACTGACTAATATGTCAGGCCACTGAGAACTGGCCACTCCAAATTCTGTACACCCATATCCTCAAACCATGCGAAATGGAGCATGCTTTGTGGCATGGCACATTGTTGTGCTGAAACAAGAATGGCCCATCTCAGTAAAACTGGTAAAGTGTAGGCATGGCAATGTGTACAATGTCTCAATACTTCATGGCATTCGTGTTTCTATCCACAGCCACCAACAGTCGGAGTCAATACCACGAGAAAATCTCCAGACCATGACTTCCACCACCACCACCAAATTTAACAGTTGGGATGACACATGTTACATATGCCAAGTGAATGGTATCTGCCAGTATGTGTCATCCCAACTGTTAAAAAAGAGTGCAGCATGATTCATACCACTCATTTCCACTTGTCTAAGGTCCATTGACAGTGTTCTTTGCACCAAGCAAGTTACTCGCATTCATATGAGTTGTTATTAATAGCTTGTATGTAACAATCTGGCCATGGAAACTTAACTTGTGCAGTTCCTTATGAACAGTCTTCGTGCACACACACTGCTGCAATTCCTTGGTGATAATTTGTGCAGAGGAATGACAGCACTCACGGATGACATGTTTCAGAGCTCTCTTTTCTCCTTCCATCAATTTATGTGGTCTTCCTGAACATTTCTTGGTAGTCATAAGTCCCTCATGTTTCTATTTACTAATATGTCTTGATAGTTGACCATGGATATTGCTGCAGTTTTCTGCAATCACATGCGTGGACATGTTGATGATTTGGCACCTTATAATAACATCTCATTGGAAGTCAGTAAGCTCAACATGCTTGGCCATGTCTCATGAGCAGACGATATACAGTACTGTACAATGTCTGAGGAGCTCACCCACAGCTTTAAAGGAATTCTGGAACTCATGATCTATTGCAATGTTCCATTTTTGTTGCAGAATGGGGTTAAAGGTGCTTTTTTCCCCATATAGGGTATACTACAAAGTAAATAAATAAACTGAAGAGCATAAAAAACTATATTTAGTTAGAGAAATTAGATCTACTTTGGATATGAAGCGTAGAGTTACATGATATGAAACCTTCCTGTTATGGCTAAGTTCTGGATTCAATCTATGGTTTCTTTGTTAGTTAGTTCCACATTTGATCTTGGTCTTCAAGGTTAGTTTCATCTTTGATCTAAGTAAGCTATTCTGTGTTTGATAGCAAAATGGACCTTAGTTTCTATCACCAAGTACTATATATCTCAGTTGTTCCAGTTTCTTTGAATTTTTTCATCTTAAAGATGGCATTTGTGCATATGTTTGCTCCAATATGCCATATCAGAGATTTCCAACTTGAATCTCTCTCTTTTTAGTCTTCTTTGGTCTCTCTCTCTCTCTCTTCCCCTTTCATTCAAATTCATTTGTTTTCTCTGTCACTATTCTAATGCTGTCAATCATTCCAAACTTTTCAATTTCCTTTCTTTAAATGCTAATGTCCAATAATGTTCTTTAAATGTTAATTTCCAAGGAAGATGGCCTCTCTATTAAATGAGATCATTTCTCAGCATTTCTTCCTGCTCATCTACATTTCCAAATGTAGAGGATTGAGCAGGTGGATATACTGAGACATTTGCTATCACCTCTGATCTTACACAAATTATTCACATACGGAGCAGAACATCAGATAACCCAAACTCTTCAAACAATCTTAAATCTCTTCCTGACTAGTAATCCTTCTAACTATACTGTGAATGTCGTTTATCCTTAGATCACAATTTATTTAATTGTGATCTAATGATTTAATTGTGATTTATTTAATTTAAAAACAATTTAATTGCTTTTGTACAAATTGAATGACTAAATACAAATACAAAAGTCAAATTATGAAATAGCTGCAGGCAAACTATAAGCACAACCAAAACTGATTTTAAGTTAAAGAACTAAAAGCAGGATGCTGAAGCACGTGGCAGGTGATTTGAGCAGTGGTAGGGAAAAGTATTTTTTAAACGGTGTATAGTGTTAATTCTTTTGTGAACTGTGCTGCATTTTTTTCTCAGTAACACAAGTGTTATTTAGTGGTTCTGCTTTTGGAGTTTCGTTGTTATATATTGTGTCATTTTTGGGTTACCGAGAAGGCGAGCTCACAGTTGGCAGCATTTGCAGAGGAAGAGAAAATAAGTTTTCACTATCTAGTATAGTTTAATATAGCATTATATTATATATATATATGTGTGTGTGTGTGTGTGTGTGTGTTTATATTTAGCGTTTATTTATATATATATATATATATCTGTGATACAGTGTTCATATATATTTTTAGCGATTAGTTTAGTAGTTACTTATCTGGCAGTAAGGAATGACGGCGGACGCAGCTGCAATCACAAATGTGTGTCACCAAGTCCTCTGCTATTTAAGAATTCTTATTATACGTAACATAATAAAGGACTTTGTGGCATGCAGTGTTTGTGGCATGTATGTTTCCCGGGAGGTGAGAGAAGGGGGAGTGATAATATGTGCAAAATGCAGACAGTGGGAGGAAATCGATGAATTAGATATTTAGATAACTGACCTAGTTGCTTCAGGGATGGGAAATGAATGTCGGGAGATGAGTAGTGTGATAGGAGAGAATGACGAGTGAAGTATGAATGAGAAAATAAGAGTCGGGAGTGTGGAAGGCTTGAATGACTGTGAAGTTTACGGAGATGGTTTTGATTGGGTAAATGAATGGCGAGTAAGTGACTAACTTGCAGAGAGGGATAGATGAGCTGAAAGAGGAGGTGGAATGTCTTGTGAACGAGATGAGAAGTATGAAAGATGAGATTAGGAGAATGGGAGAGATGTATGCAAGGCGAATCAGAGTAGGAGTGAGAGAAAGTTTTGGAAATGATAGAAGAGAAGAGAATAGAAGCAGTAGGAGAGAGGAAATGAGAGAGAGGCTTGGGAATGACAGAAGAAGAGAGAATGGAAACAGCAGGCGAGAGGGAATGAGAAGAATGCGAGGGAGTAGTGGAATTAGGGATAGAGTGATGTCAGGAGGGCAGGTAAGTTAGGGGAACACAGAGAGAAAATGTTAGAGGAGAGAGAGAGAGAGTGAGAGATGTATGGGAGCAATCGAGTGGTGTGCAAGATAGGTTGCGTGAAGTGTGTTTGCCTGGAAAGACAGAAAGTGTGGCTATGGCAATTAAGAGGGGTGAATGAGATGATTGTGATGGTAGAAACAAATGACTTGAGAGGTAATGTAAATTGGGCAGCAAGAGATATGAGATTCTTGCTTGAGGTAGTATGAAAGAAGACAGAGAGAGGAAAGATAGTGTGCATGTTGCCTAGGTATGATAGTGACAAGCTGAGCAGAAGAGCAGTAATATTAAATAACATAATGGCTAGAATGTGTCAGAAGAGAGGATTGAAATATGTAGATGCTTGGAGGCTGTTTGAGGACAGAGAGGAATTGTATGCAAGAGACTGCTTGCATTTGAATGAGGAAGGATGTTGGCATCTGGAGAGATTGCTGTTCTGAACGAGTCAGTGTGTCAATGCAGGGAAACTAGAATGCCCAAGTTGGATGGTTGCAGGGGGTGGCCTCTTGTGGGAAAGGGTACCTGGGAGAAGGGGGACAACATCAGGTAATGCTGAGCCCAGTGGTGTCTAGAGGGGATAATGATGGGTATAGAAATAGTGGCATTTTATGCTTTATACTAATACCAGGAGTATCTGGAATAAAGGAGAGGAATTGGTGGCGCTGATAGCATCAGCCTGGCCAAAGATTATTGGGATCACTGAGACGTGGTTGACAGAAGAGGATATAATAACAGGAATAGAAGTAACAGGGTACAGCGTTTTTTGGCAGGATAGGAAGGAAAAGTGTGGTGGTGGAATATTGCTTATGATAAGTGACGACTTATGTCCTCTAAGAGCAGAGGTTTTGGAAGGCAGTGACACAAATGATTTTGAAAGCATATGGTGTGAGGTAGAGATAGGCAAGACGGGATATTTAGTGGGGTATTGCTACAAACCAAGGAGCACAGAGGTTGGGGACCAGGAGATGTTTAGACAGTTGAGCTTGGCAAGTGCAAGAAGAATGATTGTTATGGGAGGTTTTAACTACAGCAGTATAAATTGGGGAGAGGAAGATGCATGTAGCAATAAGGGAATAGAATTTTTAGAATTCTTGAAGGACAAATGTCTTAGGCAACATGTAATAGAGGGAACAAGAGATTCAAGAGTTTTGGATTTGGTCATAGCATCAGAAGAGTTGATAATAACTGAGATGACATCTCTCTCCCACCAGTTGGAGAGAGAGTGAACATGTGGTTTTGACTTGGAAGATCAAAGAGACGGGAACATATGTGAAATTATAAGGCAGGTAGTTATAATAGTCTTAGACATCAACTTGGGGAAGTTTCATGGAGGAAGGAATTGGAAGGCCAGGATATCATTAGTGCTTTGGAAATTGTGAAGGAATATTTGTTAGCAGCAAGAGTAAGCTGTATTACACAAGTGAAGAAGAGGACACAATTTGGTATAATGCTGATGACAAACAATATTAAACAGGAACTGGATGTGAAAAAGAGGCTATGGAAGAGATATAAGGAGACAGGTGAAGAGCAGATACATGAAGAATATAAGACACAGGCCAGGAGAGTGACTAGTATGGTAAGGAAGGTGAAACTGGAATATGAGAAGAGATTGGCCCTAAGATCCAAAGAAAATCTTAGGGAATTTTTTTTGCTATGTGGCCAGTAGGAGGAGAAATGATTGTGGGATAAAAATGGGAATAGAGTGACTGATGCAAAGGACATAGTGGAATTGTTCAATGAACACTTTATTGGTGTATTTCATCCTGGAGGAGTAAATTTTAATACTAGAGTGATAGGGCAGGTTCGAGGTTTAGAGGTGCAGGAGGAGAGTGTGTTCCAAATAATGAGTACTCTGGATGTCAGTAAAGCTGTGGGACTGGATGGTATTTCACCACGAGTTTTGAGAGAATGTGCTAAGGAACTGACAGCTCCTTTGATCTGGCTTTTCAATGAAAGACTGGCTACGGGAAAGGTGCCCAGGGAATGGAAGGAAGTTAAGATAGTGCCATTGCATAAGGGCAGTAGCAGACTTGAAGTGTCTAATTATAGGTCAATTTGTGTCATCAGTAGTTGTTAAGATCTTGGAGAAATTAGTTAGGGACCATATACAACACTGGGCAGATGATGGTAATGTTATCTGTCAGAGAGTCAACATGGATTTGTGAAGGGGTGTTCTTGTTTTAGTAATATGCTAGCCTTTTATAATAAAGTGACAAGAGCAGTTGATGAGGGAAAGGCATATACTACCATTTTCTTGGATTTAGCGAAGACATCTGACAGGGTGCCACATGATAAGCTAATATTTAAGTTGCAGCACATGGGTTTGGATGTCGGGTTGGTAAATTGGATTCAGGATTGGCTGCCCAACAGGTATCAGAGAGTTGTGTATGGGGGGACAGTTTCAAGGAGGTAGAGGGTTACAAGTGGGGTCCCACAGGGCTCAGTACTGGGACCTATATTGTTTAACCTTTATATCAATGACATTGTCAGGGGATATTCAGTTGTTTGCGGATGATGTGAAGCTGGGAAGGATTATTAGTAATAGTGCACATGTGGTAGTCCTGCAAGAGGATTTGAATAAGCTAAACAGATGGGCAAATGAATGGAGGTGTCTGCTTAATGCAGCAAAATGTAAGGTCTTGAGGTTTGGGACACATCGATGGGATGCTGCATACGCTATTGTGCAGAGCTATACTGGAGGAAGTAGGGGAGAGAAGAGATCTGGGGTTGATGATTGATAAAAATCTGAAATTCAAGGGACATATTGCAAAGGTGGTGAAGGTAACACAGAGGATTGCTGCAATAATGAGAAGGATGCTGACCTGCAGAGATAAAAGAGTTATCATTCCATTGTATAAGACCCTGATCAGACCACACTTAGACTATTGTTCTCAGATTTGGTCCCCAGGATTTGAAGGGAATAAATGAACTGTGGAAAGGATACAAAGGCAGATAACAAAGACAGTTTCAGGACTGTATAATGTTAGTTATGAGAATCGGCTGAGGGAATGTGGACTGCAGAGTTTGGTGGATAGAAGAAGGAGAGGTGATATGATCGAGACTTTTAAACTGTTGAAAGGTGGTTACAGGGTTGACACTGGCACTGGGGAGTTCTTTCACTTGGTTGAACAGCGGGAAGGAGGGATGACAAGGGGCCATCCCTGGAAGTTACAAAAGGAAACTGTGAGCAAGAGGGTGAAGAGTGGTTTCTTTGCATGGAGGGTGGTTGAACTGTGGAATGCATTGCCTGATAGAGTGGTGAGAGCAAGAACGGTCAATGAGTTTAAGGAGTGATGATAGACTTGTGTTTCCTAGGAAGGACCTCCCGCTATGAGTCTTTTGACTCTTTGGAGGCCTAAATAATAATAATAATAATAAAACTTGCATCATCTTCAAATAGCAGCAAATAGCTCTGATATATATAAATATCAATGACCTTCTAAATTTTACTGCAAATCCAATAAATAGTTTTGCTGATGACAATACACTTCACTCACTATCTCATAAAATATGCATTGCATTACACAAACCCAAAATTCCAGAATATCAATATCTGCTATCTAAATTGTGATATGCAATTTAGATTTTTTAATGCAAGCTATTTTTTAACTTCAGAATCTAATTTCTCATTAGATTCTGAAGTTATCAAATTTTGAGAGCTGAAGTTCAAAACCTTGCACTCATTAAAATATAAACCAACTCATTGTAAAATCAATCAGCCTAACTGAATATTTCAGAAAGGATTCATCATCATCATCACTCTTTATAATCGTACAGCTTTTCATCAGCTGAAAAGAACTAATTTCAAGCTGTATAAAATATCATTAACAAATAAGTTGAACAACAGTGCAAGGTTTTGATACTGTTACCTATACTGTGTCCTAATGCCTTGGCACCTAATCTCTTGGTCATTTGTGAACCTGTTTTGCTTTCCTTCCATTGCTTTGAGACCCATTCTATTGCAAGACATTAAACAACCAATAATGGGCACATTCCCTAAAATTTTATATATAAAGATAAATCATCCAATTCCAAAACCTTATTAATATCAAACATACTCAAAAATTCATATGCCTCTGGTCATTTATTTCTAGCCTCTTTTAGCATTACCTTCTCTTTTGAACTCTGCCATCACTGTCACTAGATAAGAAATATGCACACAAAATGCTCAAATGTTTGGTCTCTAGACATTAAAGCAAATCCCATAGTACCAATGTGTTACTGATCTACAGCTTTTTTTTTTTTCCATTTGGAATGTCATTAATAAAAAATAAATAAATAAACTCTATTCACCCTAGTTTCCACAGAAACCAGGTGATGAAAACTCTGGAAAGGATCTCAAGTTAACTAATTCAATATCATGAGTCTAGAAGTGTGGAATGTTTAAACTTCTAACTTCTCCTCCAGAAGGAGGAAAGTGGAAAGTACTACTAGAATGTGTTTTGAATGAGTTTATACAGCAATATGATAACTTTGTTGTTGACTGAGTGTGGCTTCCAATAATGAGTCTTCAGATTCAATGGAGATCTGTTGATGATAATAAGTGCTAACCAACTGTTCAGATGAAATATAAGGTCAATAATGGTAATTCTGAAACATTTATAAAGTGATCACACGCTTTCCACTCTTAAGATTCATGATAAAATGGTGGTGCCAGTTTTAGCACATTATTATAATATTTGTATAAATATTCAAGAAAATGCATTTTCGAATATATTAGCTTACCTTTCTTTGTTTTAACTCTGTTATTTGTTTCTCCAATCACTGACTGTTTCATGGCTTCTCGTCTAGATAAAAAAGTTACTCAAAAATTTTAGTGAACAAATATACACAAAACAGAAATCAAAATTCATATTAATTTTTTTTTTCAGTTGATTAAAACTAAAAAGTATTCTTCAACAAATCAATTAGTATGGAAAAAAACTTAAGCAAGCAATTTATTCATCATTCTTGCAATATAAGGCAAGTATAAATAATATAATAGTCCAAGACAATTATTACTATTTATGTTGCTAAATTTATATTACTTTCCTATTAACATTTTCTTCCAAACAGAAATATTATTTTTATAAATTGTACTTGACAAGATTATATTCTTGTTCTTGATATAAAAAGTTTTCTTTCACTTGGTTACAAAGCAAATTATATTTGACAAGAAATTATATTCTTGTTTAACCCTTCACCAAGTGAAAGTTTGTATCTGTGTGAAGTATCTTCACAACCAGGCTACTTGTATATAGAAATTGTAGACTTCACATGAATTGCCTTGTCATCTCAGAATGCAAAAACATTATAAGAAAAGCCACTACCCAGAATGGTTTCAACCTTTATTGAGATCTTGTCAATGGGAGTTAGAAAGAGCCAGACCCAGGAAGATATGAAAGTTGAATCGCTGATGAGACCTCAATAAAGATTGAAACTGGTCAGGAGGTGGTGCTTCCCATAATGTTTTTGTATTATGGGACACTGAGGCAATTCATGTGAAGTCAACAGCTTATGTATAGAAGTAGCCTTGTCATATACATGCAAATTTTGTGAACATACAATGTTTGCATACAATGCGATAAAGGATTAAATAAGAATCTAATTTCTTGTCAAATATAATTTACTTCATTTTTTTTGTTCTGTTTTTATTCTTCTTCACAAACAAACTTTTGTAAGCATGAGCAAACAAAAGTTTGTGAAGTATCTTCATGACTTTTTTATTTGTCAGAGTGACTCCAATATGGCATCTCTTACATTTCTGTCTTCTGCTAAGGTAAGATGGTATATTGAATGTATTGATTCTAGATTTGCTACCATTTCATTTCCCATTCATTTTTAAATAATTACAAAACCCTATATCAAACACTTGTGTTGTTATGTTCCATCTAGTCATTTCTACTATGTGACCATTTCTTTCTCTCAGCTACTTCTCTTCTGTCAGCAGTTGTAATTTCATACTGTAAGTTCCTTTATGTTATTGACTCAATTCTTTCACTATCTTTCTGTCCTTCTCATGCCCAATCATAACGTTCAACCCTCTCTATTTTATCTCCCTCAATCATGAATTCATTGGAATTTTCAGAAGCCGTCACTTTTGCCTTACTGATATTTAAATTAAGTCTGGATTTTTTGCTTTCCCTCTTAATTAACATTATCAACTGCTCTAGATCTTCCTTACTTTCTTATGTGAAAATTATATCATCTGCATATCTCAAATTATTTATTTTCTCCTCTCCAATCTCGATTCCTGCTTATTTTTATCTACGTCAGCCATTCTCATAACATATTCACTGCAAATATTAAAAAGACAGGGTGAAATATACACCCCTGCCTCACCCCTATTTCCACACAAACACTGTCCATTTCTTCAACGATTGTTTTTATTGAAGTTTCTTGATTGCCACACAGTTCTCTGATTGATGCTGAGGTATTCTCAATACTCTTATCACATTCCACAGTCATTATGATTAACACACCTGAATACTTTCTTATAATTAATATAACAGATGAATACTTCCTTTGGAAATCCTCTTTTTCCTCCCATAATTTATCTCATGTTTGCTAACTGGTTTTTCTAGCTCCTCTGTCTCTCCTAAAATCTATTTGTTTAGACTGCTTTCAGCATAACATTTTACTCGCATGTGAAATTAATGGAATAGTTCTGTAACCTTTGCATTCTCTTAGATTTGATTTTTTTTTTTTTTTTTTGGAATTGTAATCAATATTAATGTTGTTGTTGTCAAGTCCGTTGAAGAGCTTCTAGATGTGACCGTGGGCCTGTAGAACTGCTTTGGCAATCTGTTGATGGAATAGAGCTTTTCTGTGAAAGGAATGGACAGGAAAATCTAGACTAAAAGAGATCATCTACTTTACAATATGATCATGAAATTAGAAAACAGATAGACTTAGAGCACCTGTCCATTGAAATAAGCAAAGAGTCATTCTTTTCCACTATACTACCAAAAAACACAATGATTAACTTAAATCTCCTAGAACCTTGTTCAAAAAAAGATTCATAGCATGAAAATAAAAGAAAAGGACTTGATGCTACACTTCACTTAAATAATCTAAACCATGTCATTGCCTACACTGATTTCAAGGAGGATTAGGAGTTTTTCTAACTCTACCTGGAGACAAGGAAATGCAAATCAAAACCACAGCTGGCAAAATAGCTTCAAACTTCATTTGTGAATTAACAGCCATACAAGCAACTTTCAAGTTCTATCTCTCTGTAATCTAGTAATAAACATTACAGAAGGAATAACCATCTACAAAACTGCACTTGAAAATGGAAAAACAAAACTCACACAGGAAATTCATGAACAACTAACAACTTTAAATTTGAAAAATAAGAGCTGTACACTGCAGTGAATATCAGTCCATGTAAATATTGTAGGCAATGAGAGAGCAGACAGACTAGCCAAAGAAGCAAAATACCTACACCCACTATCACTAACTGATGCTAACTCTGTTGCAAAAATAAGATTGGTCAAACAAACTATCAAGAAGAAGAATGAAATCAGTGAAATTAATGAAAATAACGAAATAACCACAATCAACACCAAACTAAGGACGGAACATTTAAAAGGCATAAAATTCAGCCAGAGTTATGAAATATGCAAGAACTGTCCAGGAGTCAAACTAACACCTGCCCATATCTATTCTTATCTCTATAGTTGCTGCTGCTCTACAGAAAATTTACAATGTTTTCTAATCTCTAGGCCAATATATTTTCTTACAAATCTGTTGACAGATTTCATAATATCTTTATTACTATATCCTTGGCTGCTCTCAACAATTCTAATGACACTCCATCAGATCCAATATATTTATTTCCTTTTTGTACTGTTGCACAGACCATATCACCTCATTTCTTTTAATTATCATAAATTCTTTTAAGAATTCTCTTTTCAAATTCTCTTCATTGTCAGTATCTTTTCTTATGCAATTCCTCTACATATCCCTTCCTTTTTTTTTTTTTTGCATCTATCAAACCATTTTTATTACTTCCAGTCTAGGGATAAACTTTCCAATAACTTCATTTATCTTCCTAAAAATATCTCCTGTTTTTCTTGTGATGTTACTTCTTCAATTTCCTTGTATCTTTTGTTTAGATGGTTCTTTTTTTTATCGTTAATTGGCTCTTTATCCTAATGTTTCAGTTACATGATTTAAATCAAATCTGATACCATGTTTGTTTTATCTTAGCCATTAATTTCAATTTAATATCAACAATCAGTAATTCATGATCTGTTCTACAGTCAACAACAAGTAGACTGTGATAGTAGTCTGTTTTACTATTTGATAGTAGTTTCCCCCCCTCCTCTTTTGGCAATAATATAATCTATCTAATTTCTGTATTCAACATTTGGTGAGATCCATATATACAATCTTTTGTTTTGAAAGTAAGTGTGTTTAATAAAGAAACTGCTCTCTACAAAAAAAACTCCAACATTCTTTTCCTGCTTTATTTCTCAATCCTAAGCCAAAAATGAAAAACACATCCCAAAATGTACTTTTCATGCTCTCTTCCAACTACAAATCCCACTTTATTTCATATAAAACTTTCACAACCAGAGTAATAAATCCTAAAGGTTTCAGTAGCAATATGGCTCATACCTGTCCATCTAAATTTCCAATTCCTAAAATCTTAATTCAAGTTCTTCTCATTCTTTTCTTTCTTTCTTTACTAATTCTAGTTCTCCTTGATACATCTTAATTCCATGTTCCTATTTCATGTAAATCAGTAAATCATCATCCTTTAAAACTAACTATATCAGAAGACAAAACTTCCTGAAGGCTTTCATCTGGCTTCATTATTTTTGTTAATTTTATTGGTAATTGTAGTTTCCCTATGCTCTTCCCCAGTAACTGCTTTGATGCCTGCATCTCTTGGATATCCAGCATTATATCTCAGTAACTTAATCACGTGTTCATAAGGTTTTCTTAGCAAAATACATACAGAAGTGGTTTGCCATCTTCTGTGTTTGCAGTACAAGTCAACCTTAGGTATCACTGCCTGTCTACATGGGAAGCACTACCAGGAGAAACTTGCAATTCCCCAGTCAGTATAGTCAGCTTGCCCTAAGTTCAGCTCTCCACCACACTGAGGTGTGCATCCAACTTGAGAAATTTCAAATAGAAATTACACATTGTTAAATGCTAATAATGTCAAGTTCCTTCCCAATGTCTTCACTTTTTTGATATGGTTCTAACAGTCAGGACCTCAGAAATTTTCCTCAGAACATTTATATCCATAGTCTCCAATCTTTTATCAACTGCTTTATCTATTCTAACTCACTGGCAGGAATTCATTTTTAGTTTAAAATGAAATTGGAAACCAAAGGATGTGTTTCAGAGTGTACATGCTATTAACAGATGATGACAGATGGAACATGCAGTTCTCAGCAGGCAGCATTTTTCTCCCCCATCAATTAATACTTAATACAAATTATGGTTATGCTAGCATAAAATAACAACATGTGGCAGTCCTTCTCACTGATCACATGAGCATCAGTTTGCAAAATTATATTAAATAATGCTTCAGAAGGTTTGTTTATGTTATGAAGTATTTCTCAGAAAAAGTCAGTTTTGTAATAATTAACAATTCACTATTGAAAAGTTTTCTTTGTGGCATATTTTATATAAGTAAAGTATTCTGTGCCTTTGCAGCATAAGGTTGAAATTGCTGGATTTGAATTCTATTTAGGATGTGAGGAATATTTTTAATGACTTTTAAAGTGAAGGCAAGTTGTCTAGTCACATATGAAGGTTGTTCCTTCTGGAAATTTAGAGATCTCTTCCCTATATCCTGTAAAACAGACAAACTTTCCATAGAGCATATATACAATTCTCATTATAGAGAACACCATTACAAAAAATTCACTTACTCACTAGAACAAACTACCAAAAAACATCACAACCAGAGTTTCATGAGGCTCTGGTTTTAGTGGTTTTAGTTTATTTAATTAATTTATTTATTTTAGTTCTGCTGTATGACGACAGTCGACTCTAACAGAATAGGGCATAATAGGCTTGGTAAAATATGTTAATGGGAGAAGAGACAAGGTCAAATATATATAAAGATATAATTTATGCTGAAAGAGATATAACCAAAAGGGTGTCAACTTTCTACCTGTTAAACAGCCAACAGCCAATCAACAACTAGCATTTCTTATCACAGTCATCTTCCATTCATATATTAGGCTTAATAGCCTCTTATCCTTAATGGCCAAATAAATTGACTTTCATAAACTAAATTTTTGCTAGGAAAGGGTGGTTAGTGCTATAACTGCAGTCTGCTTGGTTTGTTAACTGCCCAATATGGTAGTTTGCAGAAGAAACCTTGCAATCACCATTACACAAGCTAGCTTAGACGTGCCTGAAAAAGTCCTGAATAAAGTTTTTCTGCCCACATACCAGATTGGAATCCAAGTTTCTTTTCCAGGCGAATCATGTAATAAAATGTCTCAGCTATGCAGATATCACAATTCTATTTAATCCGTGTATTAATTTTGAATTAGTCATAACTTATTCATAAAAGCAATTTTGTTTTTTCTTTCATTACATGTGAAGATTAGGCCAAGTAGATTGGGGTAAAAAAAAAAATACTTCATTTTTTTTTTTATTTGATACTGCTAAAAGTTAAACATGAGATCATTAGTTGAGGTGGGGAAAAGGACTTGGAAAAAAATGAATAAATAAATAATAAAAAAAAAACAGGAGGTGCAAAAAATATACGAATAACCATAGTTAAACATGAGGGCTAAAGCTGCATCCAAGAAAACTACATTTTCTTTTTTTGTGCCAGTATTATTTTTCATCTGCATACCCATTAATTCTATGTTGGAAGGAGTCTATGCAATTAAGATATTCAATTAGCTGCAGTC
This sequence comes from Typopeltis vanoorti, assembly GCF_054136105.1. Lineage (NCBI taxonomy): Eukaryota > Metazoa > Arthropoda > Arachnida > Uropygi > Thelyphonidae > Typopeltis > Typopeltis vanoorti. Next base: position 25,197,997 of record NC_143558.1, on the reverse strand, counting down.
TTAAATGTATTATTTTAAATCCACAAATTAAATCAGAATTTGGATCCAAGACAACAAACCAGTCATGTTTCTTCACACTCCAACTTTAAACTCGATAAATTAATCTTTTCTTCATCTGCTCAATATTCTTCATATTCATGGTTCCTGCATGAATATGAAGAATATTGAAGAATTATGCAATAACTTTCCATAATAGATTTTAAAAGGAAACAGTGAAAAAAGGAGGAAAAACAATAAAGTGATCTGATGGCTTGGTTGGCTCCAACCAACAGGCTGTGGGTTTGAATCCCATTGTAGACATGGATGTTTGTGAATGTCTTTAGGTGATAGATCAATTTCATTATTATTTAAATTAAGGGGATATTAAATCCCACATAGTTTTAAAACCGAATAAGAAACTCAAAGATTGGAATCAGAGAGTTTCTTGCCGAATATAGTAAACTATAAAGTATCGGCGACACTAGCATTAGCCAATGCAAGTGACCCTAGTATGTAGTACAATACCGGACGACTCGTTGCAAAGGTGGGGGAAGTTCAGATCGCTATTCTTAGGTATTTTCCATAATGTAAAAACACATTTCCTAGGAAATGTATGCTGTTATTACATTATGGAGGGAGGTCACTACCCAGACCGGTTTCAGCCTTTTTTGAGGCTTCATCAGTGAGTAGCTAGACCTAATACCGAAGTGTATAGCGAAAAGAACTTATATACTCTGCAAACGAGTTATCCAAACAGGTGCAACCATTAAGTTACTTAAATATAAAGAGCTAATAAGCTTCATTTCGGCAATGAAACCATTACTTAAATTACTTAAATTAAGGGGATATTAAATCCCCTTAATTTAAGTAATTTAAGTAATGGTTTCATTGCCGAAATGAAGCTTATTAGCTCTTTATATTTAAGTTCATTATTATTATTATTATTATGTGACACCTCCAAGGAGCCCAAAGACTCATCGAGGAAGGGCACCTACTCTACAACTCTTCTTCTCCACCACTCAATCCACCAACTACAGCAAACTGCATCATCTACATCAATGCCATCTACTGCCCACCACTACCACTCATATTTTCACAGATAATCACAAACATTCATGCCCATGGCAGGATTCGAATATGCATCCTTTTAGCTGGAGAGCAGATATGCTAACCACTCGGACAGCAGGCCAACACTGTTCAGTACAAGACCCTATTTATTGGAAGTCTGAAGTGGCTTGGAAAAAAAAAGTTCCATATTTGGTCTCTAAAGAAGGGTTTCCAAATTATTTAAACCTCAGCACCACTCACAGCAGTACTAATGTACTAGTAGCAATACTAACGTACAGGTTTATAACCTTTTATGGGTGGGATTTACATAAAAAAATGAAAAAAACAAAAAGAAATCTCAAAAGATTTCAGAAATTGGAAATTTTCACTATTCCCGGCTTGTTGGTTTTATTATTAAATACCATATCTATAGCACACTAAAACAAAAATGCTTACTGCTGCTGAAAACTTTTACTAGGAACAAGGCCAGCCAGTGTTTGTTCATCCTCTCCCTCTCGAAATGCTTGCCACCAGTTTGGATCCTCCTGACTTATAATATGCAAAATGTCTCCCTTTTGAAATGATATTCCCAGCTCTCGACAAGGTATGTATAAATCATCATCAGGATTATAGTCAAAATGAGCTTTCATATGCATCTAGAATTTTTTTAAAAAATTAAAGAGAAACATTGAAAGAAATTTTTAAAATACAAGATTTTCTTTTCTAATATGATTCACTTATTCATAACTAAAATGTTTGGCTGCATAGTATATATGTATACACCCACACCAACTTCTTCCCCTGACACACACACACACACACACGAGTATATCTATCTATAAATCTGGAGTTTAATTCATAATACCAAGGAATTAAATACATGCAATATTTATTTATTTATTTATTTACTGCAAACATTTCACTGGGTTCATATCCAGTATCATCAGAGCACAAATAGTTTGTCATACTACACAAACACTGAGAATCAGTTATTAGTGGAAAAAGTTTTAAAACTGTAAAGGACATCACAAAGAACTAGAGTCCTAAATTGGTCCTCTATTGTTGGATAAAGACAAATTTATTAAGTTAATCTTAAAATGATGGCCTCTCAGATTTTTGGTAAATTAATACAGACATAATTTTTGAGTTTTGAGGTTTACAGAAATTTTTCATAGCTACTGCTGATTGCAAAAAAACAGGCTCTCTGACTTGCATTGACTTCTGTGTACCATTTTGATTTTTCTTCTGTTTAATCCTGCATGAAAGGGTGTCTAAAGCATAGTCTGCCAGTCCTGCCTTGCCATAATGATAATAGTGGATGTATTTCTTATGCTCGCCAAGGCAGACGTAAATATTTCTGTCTGTCCACAGTAAGCCAATTCACAAGTACTGGGCATTTCATATACACTCCTGGATGTGATAAAGGATGGAGATCTCAGGTTAGCAGATGATATATATGATTTGTAGTGTAGGGCTTATATTTATTAAACACTCTGGCTACCTTTGAGATGTGCCCTAAATATAAGGAATAGTAATAGTTTTGTTGTAGACTTTTTTTTATTAAAGGAAGGGGGTTGGGAGAGGATTTAGTATTTTATCTGTTTTGGGGGGAAATTATAGTTATTGGCAAAAGCAACATCAGACAAATAGCCTGGCTCTGTGCGCTAGTATTTAAGGAGACCATGCTGTTAGGCTGAATGATGGTGTGCTGTTCGTGTAAATATCATTCAGCATGTGTTGGCTTTCTACAAATAGAAAAAAAGATTATATCTCGGAGGGGCAGGCAGTTATTTGATTCTATTATTGTTTCAATTGTGGAATGAATTTTTGAATGGTGGCTGTTTAAATGCATTAAAAATGTCTCTGATGTGTATGGACTATGGAGCCAAATAGCAAATACATTATCTACGCTGTGCAGCCAAACCACATGTTTGAGTATAGCTGTGTTGAATACTTGATTTTCTAGGTTATGTGCTAAAGTGGGAGAAATGAGAAAAGCCATTGCAGTCTCATCCAGTTGTTTGTATATTTTTCCTTTCCATGTGAAATAATCAGCATGTACTATAAATTTAAATAATTCAAATATTCTGGGGGGGGGGGATATGGGACTTCATCAAATCAGAGGTTTCTGTCAATGGTACATTAATAAATAGCAAAGTAAACAGTAAAACTATTCATGATGATGTCTGAACTTTTTTGGATATTGGTTTTTAACATAGTTTTAAAGTGGATAGAATTTTTTCACAAAAGAGAGAAAGTTACCTGTGAGGAGGCAAGTGATTTTGCCGACTGTTCAGTCACTTTGTATATATGACTGGCTATGCTGTCAACAATTGGTGTAGAGAGATATTAGGTTGCTTGGGAATTTTTGGTGATCCATTGTATTCTGGGTATAGGTTTTACATGAAAAGGTTTGAGCTTATTAATAAATTCCTTGGGCTAAGATATAACTTTTTTCAATAATTTAAGAACTGCATTCTTTTGTGTATTAGTAGGAGCTCAATCTATAATTTGTTATGTAGGATGCAAAAGATTATGCTTTTTTTTTTTAATGTTATCTTCTGTTTGTTCTTGTTTTAGTAATACGATTGCCTTTTATAATAAAGTGACAAGAGCAGTTGATGAGGAAAAGGCATATGCTGCCATTTTTTTGGATTTTGCAAAGGCATTTGACAGGGTGTCACATGATAAGGTGATATTTAAGTTGCAGCACATGGATTTAAATGTGAGGTTAGTCAACTGGATTCAGGATTGGCTGTCCGATAGATATCAGAGAGTTGTGTATGGTGGGGCAATATCAAGGAAGCAGAAGTGGGGTACCACAGGGCTCAATACTGGGACCTGTATTGTTCAACCTTTATATCAATGACATTGTCAACGGATTGCAAGGGGATATTCAGTTGTTTGCAGATGATGTGAAGCTGGGAAGGATTATGTAATAGTGCAGATGTGGCAGCCCTGCAAGAGGATTTGAATAAACTAGATAGATGGGCATATAAATGGGGATTTCGGTTTAATGTAGCAAAATGTAAAGTCTTGAAGTTTTGGATCCATCGATGGGAGGATGCATACTTGATTGAAGGAGCTATACTGGAGGAAGTAGGGGAGACAAGAGATCTGGAGGTGATGATTGATAGAAAACTGAAATTCAGGGAGCATATTGCAAAGGTGGTGAAGGTAACCCAGAAGATTGCTTTAGACTAGTATTCTCAAACTTGGTCCCCAGGATTTGAAGGGGATAAATTAACTGTGGAAAGGGTAAAGAGGCGGATAACAAAGATGGTTTCAGGACTGTACAATGCCAGTTATGAGGATCGACTGAGAGAATGTGGACTGCAGAGTTTGGTGGATAGAAGGAGAGGTGATATGATCGAGACTTAAACTGTTGAGAGGCAGTTACAGGGTAGACAGTGGGGAGTTCTTTCACTTGGTGGAACCGTAGGAAGGAGCGATAACAATGGGACCATCCCTGGAAATTGTGAAAGGAAGCTGTGAGCAAGCGGGTGAGGAGTGGTTTCTTTGCATGGAGGGTGGTTGAACTGTGGAATGCATTGCCCTAGAGAATGGTTAGAGTAAGAACAGTCAATGAGTTCAAGGAGTGGTATGATAGGCTTTGTGTTTCCTAAAAATGACCTCTCACGATGAGTCTTTTGACTCCATGCAGGCCTGGATGATGATGATCATGATGATGATAATAATAACAGTAGCATTACCTTCATTTGTCTTGTTATAATAACTTTCTCATTACTGTACATTATTTTTAAGGCTATTATTTCTTTGTATGTAATATTGCTTTTGGGGAATTTTGAACTAGTCAGCAAATTGTTTTACATCAAAACAAATTTGTTGGCTGTTATAGGAAGTAAACTGCATATATCTCATGTTCAGATACCATCATTCCAGTTTTGCTAAGTGTGATGGTGAAGTTATAACTGAGTGCAATGACAATTTCTTCCATTAATGTTATGGATGGTAAGTTCACAACAATGTGATCCTGACATAGTTTGCAGTCGACCACTGTACACTGCTGGAGGATTTCTTCTGAAGCTGGCAAGAACTGTCCACAGTTCATGACTTAAGATTTTGCGCATGTCATGTCTTCATACAGAGTGCTGATAGTTATATTTGAAAGCTCTGTGTGAGTAGTGTCAATTTTCTCCCATGTGTTAGACTGGTCTATCTGCAATGTATCGAGTGTTGGCTGAACTAAGCTTTGTTTCAATCTGACACAGTTAGGGATGGTATTAGCATCTAAGCATTTTCTAAGAATGCTAACCTGCTTAGCTGCCATGCCAATTTCAATTTTCACTGAACAAATTATGCTTTGTGTGTAGTAGTTGTATATGTGAGTGTGTGTGTAGATAAGCTATAACACTTATTCATAACACTAATACATACATATGAGGGTGGGCTGAAGAGTTCTGATAAACACTATCATCATCATCATCAAATTCCTGCCATGTACCCACAAGGGGTGTACAGGATATGATAGTACTACATGAAAAAATTATATCATTACTAACTTCCTATCTACAATTTTCCTCCAAATCAGTCTGTTACTTGTCAAGACTCCAACATTATCAGATCTTATATTTCTATCGTCTAAGGCACTTTGTACCGTATCAATCCACCTATATCTTGGTCTTCCTCTGGGTCGTTTTGCTGCCAACCTGGCAGAGAACACTTATTTTGCTAATCTTTCCTTGCCCATTCTGTTTAGGTGACCATACCACTTGAGATTAGCTCTGCTAACGCATTCTTGGATGCTGACAATATCAAGTTCTTTCCTAATATCTCGTTTTTAATATGAAATTGCCATTGATGCCATCTGTTCATGCCTATAATCTTTCTCAGAACTCTCATATCTGCGGTCTCTAGTCTTTGGTCAAGTGTTTTACTTCTGACCCAGCTCTCAGATCCATAAGTTAAAACTGGTTTGAACACTGTCTTGTATACAGCTAATTTAGTGTTCCGACTAATTTCTCTCTTATTACATATGAATTTATTCACTTGACTTCCCACCATACCAGCTTTGCTGATTCTGTTGTCTATTTCTATATTTAATTTACCATCTTCAGTAAAAATCATGCCTAAGTAGCTGAAATGCTTTACTTGTTCTACAGGTTCTCCATTCACAACACAGTTGACATTTTCAATGATTCTGCCTATTTTCATTGTCTTTGTCTTCTTATTGCTGACCTTCATACCATATCTATTACAACAACTATTCAATTTAGTCAGATAATCTTGCAGACTTGTAGCGGATTTATTTAGAAGTATAACATCATCTGCATAAAGCAAAGAGCAGACATTAACATCTCCAATTTTGATATCATGTTTAATACCACTTTCCTTCATAATGTGATCCATATAGATAATGAATAACAGAGGGGATAATGTACATCCTTGTCTCACACCAGATTTAACATTAAACCATCTTCCTGTACTTCCTTCAATTCTAACTGCTGACTTACAACTCAAATAAAGACTAGGTATTGCTTGATATTATGCCCCATTGACATCATATAACTGCAGCGTATTGAATAGCTTCTCTCTTGGCATCTTATCATATGCCTTTTCCAAATCGACAAAACTTAAATACAGATCTTTGTTATATTCCCATGCTTTCTCGACTATTTGTCGTAAAGTAAAGATCTGATCCTGACAGCCTCTGTTTGGCCTGAATCCAGCTTGTTCTTCACCAAGCTTTTCTTCCACAATTCTTCTCAACCGTTTCTCAAGTATACTTGCTTAGATAATCTTGCCAGGAACACTCAGTAGGGAAATACCTCTGTAATTCTCACATTCAGTTTTATTTCCCTTTTTATATATGGGTACTATGAGAGCTCTACTCCAATCATCGGGAATTCGTCCCTCTGTCCAGGCTTTCTGAACTATGCAGTGCAGCCACTGTAAGACTCTTATACCACCATACTTCAGCATTTCTGGTCGAATATCATCTACTCCAGCTGCCTTTCTACATTTCAAGCCTTTGATGGCTTTTTCTACTTCAAGTATGGATATGTATTCCTGACTGCATGCCTGGTCAGTGTTTTTTTACCACTCTGCTGTCATCACTGCTTGTTTCATTTAGCAGTTTTTCAAAGTAATTACTCCATACTTCAAGGATATCTTTTTCTCCAGTTTTCACGTCACCTTTATCATCTCTAACTCCTTTTACAGCACTCTTTCCTCCATTCCTAAGCTTCTTCGACAACCTCCAGAATATTTTGCCACCTTCTTGATATTTATTTTCTATATTCTTGCCAAAGTCCTCCCATGACTTGTTTAGCTAGTTTTACACGGTGTTTAGCATTCTTGCATTTGTCTCTATATTCTCTAAGAGCACAAGCTGACTTATTTGACAGGAACTTTTGATATGCATTCTTCTTTTCCTTCACTTTTCTTCTTTTCCTTGCAGACAACCTCACCACATGCCTCTCTGGCAGAATCAATCAATGTTTTCTTCAGAGTTTGCCACTGAATCTCCAAGGTTTGATTCCTGCTCTCAAACTCTTTCATTTTTTCTTCAATAATCTTTGTGTATTTTAATCTACAGTTCACATCTGAGAGCTGCTCAACTTTTATTCGCTTTAAAACTTTCTTACATGTTATTCTTTTCAATATGAAATTCAATTTTATCTTGCTCAAGACTAAATAGTGATCGCTTCCAATTTCAAATCCTCTGTACACTCTAGTGTCCTGCACCACAGAGAAAACATCACTATCAACAATAACATAGTCAATGAGACTCTTCTTATTCCTTGCCTCTTCTCTCCATGTGAATTTGTGCACATTTTTATGTTGGAACATGGTGTTAGTAATAACCAGTCCATGTCCTGAGCAGAAATCCAATAGATATTTGCCATTATTATTACTTTGCTCTTTTCTCCAAATTTTCCCAAAATATTTTTGTATGTCTCACAATCATCATTTCCTACTCTGCTATTTAGATCCCCAACAAGGACCAACTTTTCCTTTTTCATTGTGTCAGTTGCTTTTTCTAAAGCCTCATAAAATTCCTCCACTTCTACCTTAGTAGAACCTTCCGTGGGACCATAGGCACAAATAAGTCTCATTGTCCAGTTCCCCATTCTTATATTTGCCCACATTACTCTACTTGAGACTGACTGCCATTCAAGAAGATTAGCCTCGTATTTTGTGTTGAATACTATGGCTACTCCTTCTTTTCCTTGATTGTCATTGCCTGAATATAACATTTTGTATTTATTGCTCAGAAAGATCTCACCAGTTTTGGCCTTTTTTGTTTCAGTCACCCCTATTATGTCGATCTGGTACTTATCTAATTCCTCAGCTAGCTCCATTTCTTTGCCATTCAGGCTTCTTATGTTGATAGTACCGATCTTTAACTCTGGTGATGTTGAGTTGGGGTTTGTTTTCAGATTTGTAGATAAGCCATAACACTTATTCATAACACTAATACATACATATGAGGGTGGGCTGAAGAGTTCTGATAAACACCTAGAACAAAAATGATATTAAAGCAACTGATATAACCATATCTTATAATCCTTTAATCCTCATGTTTCATCAAATTATAATAATTTGTTCTTTTAGGATATATAAGAAGACATGTCAGAGGTTTTGAAGAAATTTGAACTTTTCAACCCCCCCCCCCGCTCGTACATATATATACATACACACACACACACAGAGTTGTGAAGTGGATTTGAAAGACCTGAATCTGAATTCTGCAAAGAATGCAAGGAGCATTTATAAGGGCCTTTCAAATGAAAGTGGACAGTCAGTCTCATATCTCATATAGATAAGAAAGTTGTGCTTAAACTTGGATTTTTCTTCCTCACGAACAGAAAAACCACTCAACAAATACGTGCATTAACAGACAAAACAGACTACAGATACAGAATTAATCACTCTGTCATTATTAAAATCTGACCTATAAAAAACTAAGTTACTTGATGATATCAGACTACAATGTCCAGTAGATAAATCAAGATATTATAGGATTAGTGTGTATATACACACACCTGCATGTGTGGGAGCTGTTTATTAGGTAATGAGTCTCATGTGAATTGCCACTTGTTATTCATATGAATAACCAACATATGTGTATCTTCACAAAGAAGTTGGCTCATTCATTCTCTATTTACTGTTTAACAAGTGAATGGTATTTCTACATCAACGTGCTATGATAAACCCATAAAATCAGGCATGTGTCAGGTTGATTATGATATCCAAGAGCACCAAGCAGTGTGTTTGTGTAAGGTTTTGTTATAAGACTTTTTTTTTATATGGCTCCTGCCCACAAAAGGTTTATTTATAAACCTATAGTATGTTCATACTGTGGACAGGCTAGGGATTTTTTTTTAATTTTCTTTTATACGTTTTTTTTGTATATATTTTTCATCTTTTACATAGTCCAGAAAACCCACTCTAGAGGCTAAACGTGACTTTTTCAAGCAACTTAAAGCCATGACCTTTTTTTTAATACATTATCTGACATGAGTTGCAAAGCCTACAGAACATTGATGCTATGCATGGACATAATGTCTGTGAATCTGTGTGTGTTATGTCTGTAAACTTTATACATTCTTCACCAGTCTGTTTCTTTTGTAGAGGCAAAATCCCCAGTTTCTGGCTGGTAAAGCACTACCACTTTCTGAGAATGACCAACTCAACATGGTCTAGTGAAGGATTCAAAATTACTAAACTGTTAGCAGAAGGCCATGAACTGTCAGTGTGCATGCACACACACAGACACACGCGCGCGCGCACACTTGGTCCATTATATACAAGTACTATGTGTGAATCAACAAAAGATAAACATACACTTCATTATATAGAAGATATGAAATACATAAGAATATAAAAGAAAAGTAATTATGCTAGAAATATAGGATATAATGTTAAGAGATTATGTATGCATAATGCATACAAGATACTAAAATAGAATGGTTCTCTGCTGAAGTTAAGTAGAATATCTTAAAACAATATACTCTTACTATGACTTTACTCAGTAAATACATTTTATGGGAGAGTCTATGCCCTAAAGCCTGTAAGCCCAAATTTTGAATAGCTGTTTTACATATAAGTGATATATGTAGATGTGCCACACTGGTCACTGGATTCATGAAAAATCCACATTATCAATAGTTTTCATTTCAGTGGTATGTTTTAAATGTATATGATTTCACTTAGGTAAAAAGGAGGAAAAAATAAATGGGAATAAATCAATCAATTCCATACTGTGGTAGCAGTATGTCTCAATTTTATCTCAATTTGTTCAACACTTATGATGTTTACTTTCTCCCTCTTCTTTTTTGCTTTGTCTAGTAATTTTATCTTCAGTAATTTTATCATCAGATATTATCATCTGTGAATTCATTCATACATGCCAAATTCAAGAAAATAAAAGTAGACAGAATTATTTCTTACCACAGTGTCTCTGGAAATTCCTTTGCTCTGTTCATATTGAGAGGGAATAACAAGAAATGTTAATGTACCTGACATTGTAGCCTGAAAAACAACAAAATAAACTTGACATTATATAAATAATAATTTCTATGGAATAAAAAATTTTATTTGATTAAATATTTCAAATATTATTTAGTCAAATGCTAACAGAAGCTTGTGGTAATAGTATTCATTCAATTTATTTATATTTGAATATCAATTATCATAAATCATTAATATTTATTTTTTAATAAGCTGAAGTAGAACTTTGGCCATTCACAATAGTGGAACTGAAGACTACCAAGTTCAATATATTTGCAAATTTTCTCAGCATCCTTAACTTACATTACTAACTTAGTGACATCGCTAAGAGATATAACTAAATTAGTAATGCAAAATGAAATTTTTCTATATTTATAATCCTTTTTCCTTACAAGTTCCCAGATTCTAATATAATGATCTTTCAATTATCTGGTCATAATTGGAATTAATCTGCTGGTTGCTGAATTGAGGGTAAGATTAATTGAATATATGATTATATAGCACAGTTCCAAGAGAAGTTATATACTATGGGGGTTCGGTTCCCTAAGGGTTAATTAAAGCTAGATAATTGGAAGGAGAAGACCTCCACATAGCCTTTTAAGGAATGTGGAGAATGAACTGTGGCTTCTGACCTGATGTCCGGTCCTAACCTACTCACTGTACACATGAGGATGGGCAGCTGGCAATATGGGAGTTTAGATGACCAAATTGTATTTTGTTGGAAAAACATGAAATGTCATGCCAGCTGGAAAGTGGATAGTTAAGGAAGCCCCTTGCTTTTTCATTAAAGGAACTAGCTTGAACAGTCAAAAAGTCAGCTACTGGAATAAATTCAAACTCATCATCAGCAGTATTCTAGGACACCATCAACATAAGTCAACAACATATATCAGAAGAAAAGAAGTGAAACTGACAGAAAAAAGAAGTACCACTTCTTTTTTCTGTCAGTTTCACATTTGATCCATTGCTAAAAAAGGAAAGACAAAAACAGGTGCAATTCTTCTAAATAACAGCTACAAGGTGTTATATTCAGGTAGTGACAATCAAGGAAAAGTAGTGATAGCTATAATATTCAACATTAAATTAAACACAAAGAAAGAAAATCTTCTTGAATGGCAAGCAATTTCAAGTAGAGTGATGTGGGCAAGATGGAGATTTACACTATGAGACTTATTTGTGCCTATGGTCACACAGCAGATTCTACTAAGAAAGAAGTGCAGGAATTTTTTGACAATTAACATAAGCAAAAGAAAAAGTTTCCTTGCTAGTGATCAACAGAGTAGGAAATTAATACCAGACATACAGAAATGTTCTGGTAAAATTTGGACTAAAGAGCACCTGGATATCTGTTCAGGACATGGACTTGTCATCACTAACACCTCATTCCAAATAAAGATATGCACAAATTCACATGGAGAGAAGACACAAGAAAAGTCACATTCTCTATGTTATTGACAGCAATATCTTCACAATGATTCAAGACATACAGAAGGTAAAGGGGATTTCAAATAGGAATTGGTTACCAATTTTGAGCAGCATAAAAGTGAATATCATACTGAAAAGAAAAAGAAAAATTAAAAAAAAAAAAAAAGAATCACATTGAAGCAGCATTCAGAGGCGAACTGTAGACTAAAATATTACAAATATTATTATTATTATTACACACTCCATGGAGTCGACAGACTCATCATGGGAGGTTCATTCAACTGACAACATATTTATCATATAGAATCTTAAAGTCCTTAACACTCCTTGCATTAACAACACATTCTGGTAATGCATTCCATTCACTGATAATTTTCGATGTACTCCTCGCACCACACTTTTACATAACTTCCAGGAATGACCTCTGGTTCTTCCCCTCTCACCTTCTACTCTTTTTATAATCCCCTCTGGATTAATCTGATAAAATCCTCTCACTAACTTAAATGTCTCTATCATATCACCTCTCTTCCTCCTATCTACGAAACTCTGCAATCCACATCTCTTCAACTTCTCTCCATAGCCAGCATTCCAAACTCCTGATATTGTCTTTGGACCCTCTCCACATTACATTGAAAACCAGGTAACCAAATCTGGGCACAATAATCCAAGTGTGGTCTGACCAGTGCCTTATACAGTGGCACAACCACTTCCTTATCCTTGCATGTTAGAGTACTTCTTATCATAGCAGCACTACGATGTTCAACCTTTGCAACCCTAACAATATGCCCTCTAAACTTCAGTCTACTGTCAATCAGCACTCCCAAATCTCTAATTTCATCCACTTCCTGCAGTACAGGAATATAGTACACAGCCTTATATTTCTGCACTCTAAAATGCAAAACCTTGCAGTTATTGATATTAAAACTACAACCCCACTCTTTTGTCAAAGTAAAAAGTCTATTTAAATCTTCCTGAAGGGATTCAGCATCAGCACCATGTTATTTATAATTCTTCCCAACTTTGCATCATCAACTTTCTTGATGATGCAAAGAACAGAACCCTGGGGCATGCCACTGGTTACCCTTCTTTTCTGAGACACTGCTCCATCATACACAACCTGCTGGTATTGTTCAGAGAGCCAATCTCTGATCCATCTAACCAATATACTGCTATTCCCATCCTCTGCAGCTTGTACACCAACTTATCATGTGCAAAGGAATGCAAACGCTTTTGCAAAGTCTAAGAATATCACTGTATATGATTCTCCCTTATCTAACACACTTGTCACCTTATCATAAAATGCAAGTAAATTACCGAAACAGGACCTACCTTTTACAAATCCAATGCTAACCTTCATAAAGAATGCCATGTCCATCAACTCAATTCTGTATTCTATTCCTTATCAATCTCTCCAACACCTTGACCACAACTGTAGTTATACAGACTGGCCTATAGTTGGAGACTTGTCTTAGAACCATGCTTGTGGAGTGGTACTATTTTGCCCTCTTTCCATTCCTTAAGCATACATGGTGATATGTCATCCATTCCTACAGCCTTATTCACATCTAACCCAACCAACATCTGATACACCTCTGTTTCTTTCACTTCCAATTCTCCTAATACTTGCCTCTCTTCTATATATTGTACCGGATAATTTATACCAGTATGATATATGCTGATAAAGTGCTCGTTAAATAATTCCACTATATCCTTAACTATCCACCAATGTTAGTCTGCCATAATTATTCTTCCTCTTGCTTGCCATGTAGTGGAAAAATTCCCTTGAGTTAACCTTGGCCTGACCAGCCAATCTCCTCTCATACTGCACACCTTTTCTTTTTTTACCATGCTCATCACCTTTCTAGCCTACACCTTATAATCTTCATGGATCTGATCACCACCAACTGTCTTGTACCTCCTCCATAACATTTTCTTTTCCAGTACAGCTTGTTGATTTCGCTGTTCATCCATTTCACTCCCACACTATTTACTTGCTTAACCCTCGGTATGCAGTCATACATTGCATTTGTCAGATACTGCCGTATGAGTTTCCATGCATTTTCAACATCTTTTCCACTCAGCTCATCTACCCAACATACTGATGCTAACTGACCACAGAGCTTCCTATAATCACCTGTTTTATATAGGAAGTTAACTGACCACAGGGCTCTCTATAATCACATGTATCCATTTTTGACAGTGACCCTTTCTTGTTTCATCACTTCCCAAACAAGTACCTCATGATCACTCTCACCAACTGGTGGCAGTGTCAACACCTCATTAACAACTACACCTTGTGAAGTTATCACCAAATCCAAAACATTAAAGTCTCTAGTTGCTTCAATCATATACTAATCATCTTCAAGAGTAAGATATACTTATCTCTCAGAAATTCCACAAACTCACTCACCTTGTTCCCATACACCACTCCTCCTTCCAGTCTATATTCCTGTAATTAAAGTCTTCCATCAGGATCACCTTCTTTTTACATGCCCAACTAATCTGAATTAAAAATTTCACAATCAGTATTCTCTGCATTGCCTGGCCTATAACAGCATCCTATCAGATATACTAACCTGTTTATTTCAACTTTGAACTACACAGATTCAAAATCTGTGCATGCACCATCAACTTCCACATTTTACAGACACAATTTCTCTACAATCATTAATTACTTAAAAACAAAGAAGAAAAAAAATGAAATAGTTTGAAAACAATAATCAAATCATGGAGATTCAATGGCAAATCCATCAAAAAAATTTACTAATTCATGCCAGAGAAGCATATGATGAAATTCTCTGCAATGACAGAAAAATCAGAATGCCATGATAGGGGAGCAATCATAGGAAAGAAGAAACATATCTAAAGTTCCTAAAGTCAGAATGTTCTCTGAGAGAATACAGAGAAAAATGTAAGAAAGTAAAGCAATGAGTAAAAGTAACTAAAAACTGGTAAGAATATAAAAGATAGATATCATGAAGGTGGCAAAATGTTCTCAAGGCTACTGAAAAGGAATTAATGGCAGGTCATTTTCACAGCAAATTCTCTTAAAACAAGTTGCGAAATTGCATTTAGTCCTACTGCCTTACTAACAACACACTCAGTTTCAAAAGATCCTCTTCATTCACTTCTAATGCTTCATCCTCCTTATCCCCCTCTAGGAATAAAACCTGTTTTACCAAGATGGAACACTAATAAGGTGATCAATAAACACATCTCAATTATGTCATTTGCCTTGGTCACCCAAGTCCCATATCCATCTCACAAGGTAATCCATCCACAGTCATTTTTCCTCCTACTAGTCTTGGGATTCTCCATGAATTGCTGTGCTGAACTTCTCTTGTGTTCTAATTTTCTCTTCTTACTATACTAATCATCTTCAAGCCTCTGTAGCTCAGTCAGTATAGATGAAGCCCTTTGGTCAGAAAGACCTAGATTTGATTCCCATCCGTGACATGAGGAACCTTTATCTCGTCTTTTTTGACTCAAGGTGAGTTAGCCATCTCATATGAAGGTGGAGGGTTTGAATTTTTTTTTCTGGAAACTCAGGTTTTTCATCCCTCAGAACAGGCAAACTGGCCCTAAACACACACTTCTACACACAAAAATACCCCCCCCCCAAATATCAGTCTCTGAGACAAGTTGGTTGGGATTGCGCACCACATAAAGTCGCCTCATGTAGAAGACCGACCCCATATAAATGGGATAAGGCACAAGAGAAAGAAGAAGACTATACTAATCATCTTCCTAACCTGAGACTTATATTTCTCATGCAGCTGTTCTCCACCTCTCTCTTTATATGCATTTCATAACCTCTTTTTCACTGCAATTCCTGTTTAATTTCTCTAGTCATCCATTTGACTCCAAATCACTTCATCTTTTTCACTGCAGGTATACAATCCACCGGTGCTGTCAACAAATTTTTCTTAAGTATCTTCCATGCACTATTGACTTCTTTTCAAATTCTTTCATCAATAGTATTGCTCCAAGCTGGTTTCCAAGTCTATGATGGATGTCTGCCTTATAAATCCACATAAATTCCTTCTGCCTTGATATTTCTATAGGCCTATTCATCCTCCAAGTCAGGACTACATGGTCATTCTCACCAACTGGAGCAAGTACGATATCTCAGTCACAGTCAGACCCTCTGATGCTATGACCAAATCCAAAGCTCTTGTTCCTCATATACTCTCCACAGAGTTCAGAGGCTCTGTTGACAAGGGTTTTAATAACACCATATTGTTGGGGGGGGGGGGATGATGGGAAAGTAAGGCATGGTTCTCTTCTTCCTCTGATGTACTTTTCCTAGAAGAAATTAATCTTTTCAGGATCTTCAAATTAGTTTTGCACTTGGATGAAAGTAGGTTTTGAGTTTGAAGAAAAGTATCAAAAGGAGGATATTTTCCATTATGCCACTGGTTTCAAATTCAATTTGACACTACATTTTACTTTTAAATTTTAAAAGACTTTTGACTGGTAATCCCATTGACAAACAGTTGTAAACCAAAAGCACATTTGTATCATGAGCAGATAAAAATCAGAGACTCTAGTAAAATACCAAATATGGTACTTTTTTTAAAGCCATTTCAGGTCTCTAATATGTAGGTTTGTCTGGCACCAGGTGCTAAAAATCGTCTGCTATCTAAAGACATCTGTAAATTGTGGAATGTGAACCTGCCAACCAGGCTAGCAATTACTGATAGGATCAACATTGATGCATAATGTAAAACTATTTATATGATATTTATTGATTGGAAGAGCATTTGAAAGATAGATACAGTAATAAGAAATATAATAACAGAATAATATCTAATTAACTTAACAAAGAATCTGATGAGATCAGCCATGTATAACTATGACTGATCAGTCATTTTTCAACAAAAAAATGATTGATTTTGTTGTTATTCATGATACTGACTCTGAAACAATCTAAGGCAGAGGTTTACAACTTACCAGTATATCACAGACATCATTAACTGACTTTCCTCTCATTTCAATGTTGTTGATTTCTAATATTTCATCACCTTCATGAAGTAAGCCTGTTTACAATAAATTCATATAGACTATTTTAGTTTGTACATGTTTTGTTCATAAAGTATTACAAAATAAAATTTTATTGTTACAAAGATCATATATTTACAACGTACTTAAGCTCTTACAAATTGCCTACCGGTTTCGCTAGTAACTGACCAGCTTTCTCAAGGCTTGCATAGTACAAAAAAGAGGTAAATGCAAAAAAAGGTTTCAAAATACAAAGAACCGTTAGTACCTGTTAGGTAGCTAGGGTGACACGTTTGCGTGACATAACTACTCAGCATCATGAACACTCGTTACATGCAAATGCGTAATATGATTATTTGCGTACTGTAGCTCTGTTGAACTGAGGGAGTTAATTAGATTTTTCCAGGTATCGTTCAGAATGGCCCCATGATTTCTGTTTAGGTTACTTCCCGTACGTAGTACAACTGCCGCTTCTTTAAATACTCGATGTCTGTAATCCTCGTCTACGTAGGGCATGGAGCTGTTATTCCAGTCTATAGTGTGGTTCGAAGTTGAAAAGTGATGTGCCAATCCAGAGGTGATCGTTCTCTTGTGATTAACATCGCCGACATGTTCTTTCTGTCTTATTTCCAGGCTTCTCGAAGTCTGTCCGATGTAGGAAAGACCGCACGTGCATGGAATATTATACACACCTGGATATTTATAAAATGGCACACTGTCTTTAGGGGATCTTAGGACCTGTCTTATGCTATTTGTTGGTTTAAATACAACCCTGATGTTATGTGTCTTTAACAATCTTGCAATTTTTGTTGAAGTTGAACCTATAAAGGGGATGACTGCTGTTGAGATATGCTGGGCGACTGTTCTTTCTTGTTGGTTATCTATGTATAGAAATTTGTTGATGATGTGTCTAGGATAACCATTTTGTGATAGAGTTGTAGCTATTTGAGACAGTTCTGTTTGAACTTCTTCCTCGTCAGAGATAAATTTTCTAGCTCGATTTCTTAGCATGTGGATGATGCTGTGTTTCTGTGACCTATGATGGTTAGAAGAGTAATGTAGATATCTTCCCGTGTCGGTTTTTTGTAAATCGACAGTTTGATGCTGTTTCCTTGTCTTTTTACTAGTAAGTCCAAGAAGTGTAGCTGTTCGTTATTTTCTACTTCTAGAGTAATTTTATTTTATTGTGGAGTACATTGATTCTGTTAACAAACAGATGTAGGCTTTCTAAGTTGTCTTTCCATATGATGAAGATGTCATCCACATATCTCCACCATATAGAAGGTTTAGGAGTAATGCTGGTGAATATTTCATCTTCATATTTCTCCATGAAAAGGTCTGCACATGGTGGCGACAGAGGGCTGTCCATGGCTAGGCCTTCTAACTGTTTGTATATCTTGTTGTTAACTTTGAAAATATTTGATTGTAGGCAATGCTCGAACATCTTTGTGATATCTGCAGGAAAGATATCTTTGATAATGTTCATTACTTCTGAACAAGGACACTACATCTAGGCTGGCCACTATGTCTGTTTGTGTAATTTTTATGTTTTTTAGTTTGTCCACAAAGTGTTGAGAATTTTTTAAGTAGGACTCTGTTTGTCTAATTTTTCCTTTAAGTAAATTCGCTAGGTGATTAGCCAATAGGTACATTGGGGATGACCTGCCATCCACGGACGAAGTGGCACTTCTTCTTTATGCACTTTAGGCGCCCTGTATACAGTCTAGGAGAGATGGGATGTGAGGATTTAAGTTTTCGTTTTAATTCTTCAGGCCAAGTATTCATGTTACGGATCAGGAAGTTTGTCTCATTGTGGTTCTTCATTGTGGGATCTCTGGTGAGGATTTTGTACGTGGAACTGTCAGATAGTAAGTCGTTTAACTTCTTCATGTAGTCTTTGGAGTTAAGGATAACGGTGGCATTCCCCTTGTCTGCTTTCATAATTATTATTTCTTTGTTCTTCCTTAAGTCCCCAATAGCTTTCCTATCATATGGAGTGGTATTCAGTTGTGTTTGTTTTGCTGTTGCTAGGATGATAGTGCTTTTGAATCTAATGTCGTTGGCTACACCTTGTGGTAGTGGGTAGAGATTTTTTCAATTCCACACATAAAGTCCATTTTTGGGATGTAATTAGGAGTGATAGAAAAGTTAAAACCTTTTTTTAGAATCTCCGATTCATGTTTCGAAAGGCAGTGATTCGACAGGTTGAAGATCACTTTGTTAACTGGGAGGCCATTGTGTGTCTGGTATTTTTTCTTGTACAGTTCGTTAAATTTTCTAATTTGTTTGGCTTTATTGAACTGGAAAGTTTTCTTGTAACTCTGTTCTAACATGTGGTCTATATATCTATATATATTATCAAAGATATCTTTCCTGCAGATATCACAAAGATGTTCGAGCATTGCCTACAATCAAATTTTTTCAAAGTTAACAACAAGATATACAAACAGTTAGAAGGCCTAGCCATGGGCAGCCCTCTGTCGCCACCATGTGCAGACCTTTTCATGGAGAAATTTGAAGATAAAATATTCACCAGCATTACTCCTAAACCTTCTATATGGTGGAGATATGTGAATGACATCTTCATCATATGGAAAGACAACTTAGAAAGCCTACATCTGTTTGTTAACAGAAATCAAGGGGCCATTCTGAATGATACCTGGAAAAATCTAATCAACTCCCTCAGTTCAACAGAGCTACAGTACGCAAATAATCATATTATGCATTTGCATGTAATGCGTGTTCATGATGCTGAGTAGTTATGTCACGCGAACGTGTCACCCTAGCTACCTAACAGGTACTAACGGTTCTTTGTATTTTGAAACCTTTTTTTGCATTTACCTCTTTTTTGTACTATGCAAGCCTTGAGAAAGCTGGTCAGTTACTAGCGAAACCGGTAGGCAATTTGTAAGAGCTTAAGTACGTTGTAAATATATGGTCTTTGTAACAATAAATCTTTATTTTGTTAGACTATTTTAGTTTTAGTAAGTAGAAATTATTTATTTAAATGAGTTAAATTATTTAACTGCAAAAGTATTTTTATAAAACTGTGCATCAATTCATTGGTAAACATTCTCTGGTAGTTTAAATGAAAACTGAAAATCAAAAACTGAAACCAGAAATCAAAAAAAACTAAAATTAATAAGTTTAATTTTATTTGCCATTTAAGTTTATGGCATATACCTTTTATGATTATTATTATTTTATGACAATTCAAACCATGAGTGACTGAAAACCATGAGCACATTAGCAGTGTAGGTAGACTAAGGGTTGGATAATCCACATTGTAGATTTAATGGAAATGAAGCACAGCACAGAAAAATAAAATTAAACATTAGGTAAATGGTTTCAATATTTCACCTCTATCACAAAGATATCACTAGGACAGGGGAATACAATGTAAAACTAAGCAAGTATAAAGAGTAACAAAGAAAGTGGAAATTATTGGACTTAGAGCTTAAATACAAGGAAGAGTGACTTTTATCTTTCATGGGTATCTATTAGTAGCTTTGATTGTTTGGTTTGCCTACCTTGAAATTAGTTTCCACATCTTGGGAAGTTTCATACATCTGTATTTATTTAGATTAGGTTAGCTTTTAAGAGAAACTGAAGGGAAAACCACCATGTCATTACTTATTTCAGGAAGTCTCTTTCTTTCAGAAGGTTTGAAATCAATGAAATAAAGTATGGTAGCTTTTTGTTTTTTCATTTTGTTCTGTGGACAGTGTTCAAAGCATGTCTATCAGACCTAGCTGTTCATAACTGTTGTGGTGGATATATTTTTAGTTCTAGATTGATGTTGGCTGTTCTCCAGTTTGTTCATAATAAACAAGCTTGCATGTCTATATGCAAGCATTATCAACCAAAAGAAACATCTTTATGAGATGATTCACTGGTCTGAAAAATCTACAGAAACATAAAAAGGAAAAATCATCATCACTACAACAAACAAGGATACCACTGTAGTCCTGAGCACTAGTAAATACAGCTGAAAAAGAAATATTGCACTACTACAGCACCTACAGACTAACAAATTATGACCCCACTGTCTCCTGAAAAAACTTACTAAAAAAAAAAAAATAGCTACATGGCTTCCTGAATTAATTAAATCACTCAAAACTTTCAATTCCTCCCCATAAGATATGGGAAAACATGTTTTACCTAGAACTCAACAAATTATGAAAATATGTACTTATCCAAGACCTTCCCCCCCCCCACATTCCTCATTTTTAATGATATAGCCCAATAAGTAAACAGGAGTTCTATAAGGTGATTACTGATACCGTATCATTGTTTGGAGAGCAATTCCTTTTGTAAGACCCATTCCAAGAAGAAGTCAATAAATAATAAAAAGAGGAAGAATAATAAAAATAACATTTTTTTTTTGGAAAATATAATTTGATACATTAATTTTTTGTTACTCGAATGGACCTTTATATTACTATATTCGTCTGTATTTTCTAAGTTAAAAAAATATTTTGTTTAGAAAGTTATGTTTATTAAATTTAAAAAACTATATATATTTTGTGCATTCTGCATCTACTCGCCACAGACAAGTGGGTAAGTGTATTTGTCAAATTTGACAAATATCTAAAAATTGATATCTAAAACAAATATCAATTATCTAAAATCTATAAACCAAGTAACTCTCTTCAGTGTATAGCAACTGCTTCACCTTCTCCTTTTTTTTTCAAATTATCCAAACCATTAACCAGATTACTAACCTTACTCACCCTCACAAGCCATACCTTTTCATACATAAAAATCCAATTCACGTCAAATTCTTTATCCAAAATTTTATCCTAAAACAACTCAGATATTATAGTCAATTTTGATATTGATGACTATCATATCTATAGAATATCTATCATATTAAGACTATTATCTGGTTAAGATATACTGATGACATATTTTCTATCTGTCTGTATATGGCCCAAACACATTAAAAACATTCCTCCACTATCTCAACTACCAACATCAAAAAATCCAGTTTACTATAGAAAAATAAGATAACACAAGTCTACCATTTCTAGATACTTTGATAACTCATCTCTCCAATACTACTCTTTCTTCTACAATATCCAAAAAAATTCACCCAAGCAGACAGATTCCTAAATAAGTACATCACACTCCAACAATATGGTATAGTATTATTGAAACAATAGCTAAGAGCCACAATTTTTTGTCCTGACAAGAAATCCCTTAGAATTTGGCTCAACAATAATTGTCACACCTTTTTAGCCAAATACAATAATGTTACAAAAAATTCAAAAAATTACAATAATGCTATGATTACGAGGTCTGGCACAGAAAAAACGAGACTTTTTTCTGTGCTTGTATCTATTTTTATTTAACAAATTAAGAAAATCAACTACAATCTTCTTCAAAATAGTTCCATTCTGCGTTGACACACAACTGTATACGATGCTGCCAATGTTCAAAGCAATTCTGCAGATCATTTTCTGAAAGGCTGTTGAGGATCTCCGTCGTTTTTGCTTTCACATCTTCTACCAACAAAAAATGGGTTTCTTTGAGCACCAATTTATCTTTGGGAAGAGGAATAAGTCACAGGGAATCAGGTCTGGTGAATAGGGTGGGTACTCAAGCATAATGATGATGTGATTAGCTAAAAACTGCTTCACAGCGCTGTGGACTAGTGCATTGTCTTGGTGCAAAATCCAACTGTTTCTCCTACAATTCTGTTCGTTTCCTTCTCATGTGTTTGCACAATTTTGTCAAGACTTCAAGGTAATACTGTTGATTTACCATCTGGCAGCTGGGAACCCACTCTGCCATTACAATACCATGGATATCAAAGAAAACAATCAACATGGCCTTGAACTTCGAACGACTCAGGCATGCTTTTTTTTATCTTGGAGATGTTGCTGACTTCCACTGCATTGGTTGTCGCTTGGTTTCCAGATCGTACATAAATATCAAAGTTTAATCACAAGTAATTACCGAATTCAACAAATCTGGTTCATCCTTAATGCATTGCAAAAGGTCCAAACACAGTTCCTTGTGATGTTCTTTTTGTTCATCTGACAACAATTTTGGGACCATTTTTCACAAACCTTTTTCATGTTCAATTCTTCCATTAAAATGCGTCAAACACTTTCCCTGTCCAAATGAACTTTCTCAGCTACAGCTCTTTTTGAAACACATCTCTTGAAATACATGTCTTTTTGAAACACATCTCACACTTTTTTAATGTTGTCATCAATAACTGCTGTGCATGGGCAGCCTGGGCGATCATCATCCTTCACGCTTTCTCTGCCTTCCGAAAATCGTTTGTGCCATTCAAAAAAGACATGAACTCTTCACCACAAGCCTCAGTCAATAACTGAAAAGTTTCCATCGCAGATTTCTTCAGCTTCACAAGAAACTTGATGTTACTCGCTATTCACTCTTGCACTCCAACATTTTCCGACTGAGGGTAAGAAAACATCTATATTTGAACACACGTCTAGTCGTACTGAGTAAAGCAATGGAGTTAGGCCTTGTCTCACAGTGACAGATTAGAACATGCTCTATATTCAAATTATCGTTCTCTTTGTCTTTCCCCTCCCACTCTCCATTTCCAAGCTATAAAACTAGAGTTAGTCTCATTTTTTTTGTGTGTCGAACCTCGTATTCCCTTCTTTTGTGTGTGTGTGTGTGTGTGTGTGTGTGTGTGTGTGTGTGTGTGTGTGTGTGTGTGTGTGTGTGTGTGTGTGGTGGGGAAGGGGAACACCTTTAAACCTCTTTACAACAAGGTACCGTAATCAACTCCTCTGAAAAGCAATCTCTTCCCATCTTATTTTTGGGCACTGTAGCAAGCTGGAGAACCTGCAGGCACTGTCCTACCATAGAAAAAGTATAAAAAAGAAATCTCTCTAGAACTTAAAATAAATATATCTATTACCAAAACCATGGAGAGTTATGCCTGACAGAACCACAGTATACACACAATCCACATATCAAATGTTTTAATATTGATCAGAAACAGCCAAGCAATTTTGATAATGAAGCATCCTCTTTATCCAACTAGGCCAAATATATATATATATATATATATATATAATATATATATATATTAATTAAATGAATGAGGCTAGTTGGATAAAGGGGGCCACTTTATTCAAAATATTATTATCATTATTCAAAATCTCATCGCAGGAGATCCACAGTATCCATTAACACAATACTTATCATAAATCTCCTTAAACATTCACTGTTTGGCTATTCACAACCACCTCTGGAAATCCATTCCGCTCATTCATCCTTCTCCAAGTAAGCAACCGGGTCTGCACACTTTTATTAATTACACTCTAAGACAAATCTTAGTACTTTCCATATACTCAAAAATTTCTTTTTTGTGTCACTCTTTTGTGCAAATCCTTTAGTAACTTATAAGTTTCTATCATTCCTCTCCTCTGCCTGTCAGCTAAACTTTCCAATTCACACACCTTGACTCTATCCTCATAGGATCACTCCACAGACTTGTCACAAACTTGGTCACTCATCTCTAAATCCTCTCCACCACCACCTCTTGGTCCTCTAGAAATGCAGGCAACCAAATCCGTGCACAGCAGTCAATATATAGCCAAATCATAACCTTATAAAGAGAGAGAGAGATAATAACCTCCTATCTTTACTTGTCAATGTGTTTTCAACTTCTAAGTAATCCTCTGAGCTATTCTGCCAACTCTTGCAACATGTTCTCTGAATTTCAAATCTCCCTAGTCTCATTAATTTCCTGTAATCTAGTACCATCAATATGATACAAAGTATGTAATCTTTTCATCCCAAAGTGGATTAACCTTACATTTTACAACATTACTGCCAATTTATTTAAATCATCCTGTAAGATATCTATATCACCTTTATCGACTACTGCCTTTCCCAGTTTTGCATCATCAGAACAACTGAATATTCCCCTTAAATCTTCTGCTAATGTCATTAAGGTACAAATTAAAGAGTAGTGGTCCTAGTACAGAGCCCTAGGGCACTCCACTAGTCACCCTCATCTTCACGCCTTAGCCTCTGCCCCACAAAAACCAACCATATGGCTTCGCTACATTGATGATGTGTTTGCTATTTGGCCACATGGCTCTGAAACACTCCTCTCCTTCCTTACACACTTAAACAACCAACACTCCAGAATCAAGTTCACCCTGGAAAAAGAGGAAAACAACAGCCTCCCTTTCCTAGACACACTAGTCACCTGCCAGCCTGATAGAACCTTGGTTTTCTCAGTTTATAGAAAACCCACCCATACAAGCAGATACATTCACCAACAATCCCCCCCCCCCCACAACAATATGGAGTGGTGAAAACACTATACAATAGGGCTAAACTAATCTGTTCTAATGACATGGCCCTAAACACTGAACTAAATCACATCCTCAACACTTTCTAAGCCAATGGCTACCCCCCCCCCCAAAAAAAATCCAAAAAATATTAAAACCTACAAACCACAGCCACCCCCCCCTCCACAACAAAGATTACTCTAAATCCATCACCATTCCCTACATCCGAGGCACCTCGGAAATTCCCGAAATTTTAAAAAAACATGACCTCACCTCCTGTTACAGGCCTTACAGAAAATTGGCATCCCTTATCCGCTCCACCAAAGACCAACCACTTCCCCCAAACCTACCTGGTGCATACCAGGTCCCTTGCAGTTGTAAACTGTCATACTTTGGCCAAACAGGCAGGACAGCGAATATCAGAATTTCTGAACACAAGGACTACATCTGGTTTCACAAGTACAGCCATTCTGGTCTTGCAGACCATGCTCTGGATACACGCCACAGAATACAGTGGAAGAAAGCTACAGTAATACACCGTAGCAAATACTAATTCGAAAGATTATTTATGGAATCAGCCTCAGCCCTAAGAAACTCCCCAAACCTCAACAAATTTGGTTGTATGCAACTGCCCCAAATTTGGGAGGCATACATCAGCAGACCTTCAGTCCAACAGCCAAGAACACCTACTTAGCCCGCTAGAGGGCACCATCAGGACTTCTAGGAGAACAATAGCTTCATATCTTCATTCTCAGTTACTGTGTTGTAGTGCCTGTGTGCACGTGCCTTGTTTGTAAGTTCCTTTTGAAAATGGCAACGTGACGTTGCCAAAATATCGGAGATATTTATTAAAGTATAATTTAATTTATATTTGGATCTGTGTTGTTCAATTCCCTAAGTGATTTAGAAACACAACTTGACTAAAACACAGAATTTGATTCACAAATGCTTTTATTAATTTTCAGACTTGAAACAGTCTTAGTTTCTTTTAATCAGGATGGAGGAGGAGGAGCAATCATGCCTGATTGCTCCTCCTCCCTAATAATTTTTTTTTGTATGTAATTGTTGCACATCTCTTGCTACTAACTAATATATCACTCAACAAGAATTAGCTCTTACATTCTATCCCTGTAACTAGATCATTCTCTGACAATAAGGTCTCACTGATACCAATAAGTTAAGCTGACCAATGATAAAAAAAGCTCCTCTCCTTTATTTCTGATACTTTGGGCATTCATGTCCATGCATTTCAACATCCCCTTGGACCCACAGTTACCCTTATATGATGTCATTACTTGTCCATTAATATTTGAAACCTAGAAAACTGTAGCCAGCTCTTCACCATCATTCCTGCACTTCTACTCATCTATTCCAGGAGTCACAATTTCATCACAGTCATTCCTAAACTACTGCTCATTTGTCCCGGGGATGGCTAGAAACACGCTTGATTGCTCCTCCTCCTCCCTAATATTTTCTCCTGGCTTTTCACACAGTCATATTTATTGATTTTTTGGTTTTTTAAATCCACTATTGATTACAAAAATCCTTTCATGTTGTATTTACTGCAGTGAGGCATTTTTTGTGTTTTTTTCCATTTGATTCTGTGCAAAGTATCCAAAGAATGGTTAGCTAGACCTGTGTGACCATAATTACCACAGCAGATATATTTCTTATGTTCTTTCAAGACAGCTGTTGGTAGATCTTCCAATAACTCCCAAGTGTATACAAGGAACCTTACAACTGGGAAGGGAGGGAGTTGATGTTTAAGAGTTGATAAGAGCAGCCAGTACATGGCTTACCTTCTAAATGAAGCAACCAATATGGACTGAAGAGATCAGTAATGTTGGGAAAGGGGACAGAGCACTTTTAAGTACAACTAGGGTATCAGAAATCGAGATATTGGTAAGAGTGATGTCAAACCTAACCATACCATCAGTATTGCTTAAAAACAAATTTTTGCTTTAAAGATTTGAAATGGGAAAATTTTTTATATAAGACGAAATATGGCAAGTGGAGAGAAGGAGTTCCTCGAGTATACAAGGTATACTTGAGGAACTCCTTCAGATTTGGTCCTTCATATTCAGTATCTTATACTGAATATGAAGGACCAAATAGGTTTTGACTTGATTTCCTCAACTGTTACTTAGTCCCACTTAATACTTGTAAGTGCAAAAGTTGCTTAAAAAATGGTTGTGTAATAAAGAAAACACTTGGCCAATAACTTCAGACTAGACTGACCAGTCTGAATTCTGTATGGACTGAATTCACAATGGAAGTATACAATGTAAACAAAAATCATAGTGATTTCTTGTACATAAATAGATTTTTTTTAACTGAGGAATCAGGATGAGTTCAGCAGTAAACTTTTCAGTTACTAAAATAACCATAACAGGACTGAATGTATCATCAATGTAATCCAAAAAAAAAAAAGAACTGGAGTTAATGGAAAAAATGCATAAATGACAAGTTGACTTAACTAATATTAAGATGAAGAAAAGAGATAAAATCATTCAAATAACTACATAATGATTTCTTCAGACACTAAGGAACAAGGACAGAAGAAAGCAATTATGTCATAATAAACATGAAAATAAAGTGATCGAAATGAAGACATTCAAGGAAAGTGATGTGGAAATTTTCAAAATGGAAAGCTGAACAATGCAACTTACCTGTACCTATGGTCTTATCAAAGGTGCCATGAAAGAAGAAGTAGGCAAATTTTTTGAATCATCAGAAAAGGTGACTGAAATAAAGAGAAAGAAGAAACTGATGTGCTTCCATTTTGCATGAAGTAATGTCTTATCTGTTTATGTAATTAAAGAAAACATTTACCACTTTTATCTGCTGCCCCTCCTTTCACAATTCTTCCAATAACAACTGCTTCTGCTTCATTTCTAACTGTGGCTCCCTGGGAAAATATGAGAAAACCGTTGTTACAACCCTCTGCTAGGAATGCAAAGACATATTTATTACATAGTTCATTTATATATGAATTCAGTTTTAAAACCCAACAAAAGAGATTCTGAATTTACCAAAATTCAAACTGCAATATCTCTAATGCACATAATTTAATAAAACCAACAGTGTAATTATTATGATATTTAAATAGGAATAACAAGCTAATTGTAATCCCCACTGTGCCTTTCACTATCTGCCATTTGTTCTCTTTAATCAAGCATCAGGCAATATATCAGCTTAGCTATCATATGCTATAATATGCATTAACAAATGCCTCCTTTCATGCTGAACTCAATTCACACTGATGTATCTGCAGGTCATTAATGCAGTCTGACACAATATGATTTTGGTGACTTAGTTTCTGTACCCTTTCCATTATCTCTTCATCAAATTAAACAGAGAAGCTGGTATCTGGATAGAATATTACACATTTAACATAACACTGGATTATTCTAATAATACCAACTAAAGTGGTAACTGTTCTGAATATTTCAGAAGAGTTACTACCTTTCTCTCTCTACTAGTCAGTAATTCTTACCATTGTAGCTGTAGCCCTCTGTGTGGTCATAACAATTTCTGCCACACAGCTCCTTAATTCTGTTTGTACTAACTGGTAATCAGGGGTTAGAAGCTGTGCCTTTGTAACTGTTGCTAATTATTTATTTACTTATTTATTTTTTCACATTTGACATCTGTAGATGCCGTATGGTCAATCCCATACCCCACCGGGTTTTGGAAGTGAAGTCTTCTAGAATAAGTGGTAGGATTGCAGATTCCCTTTCCACATAGAGTTTGTAGGACAATCACAAACATCCATGGGGGAATTCAAACCTGCAGCCTCTTGGCTGGCGGGCATGCTAACCATGCAGCCAACCAGGCTGGCAATATTTTTATTAATGAATAATAATTTTATTCATTGAATACCTTCACAAAATCTTAAGATCTGTTATGAGAGGATCACTCCAACGTATAATACTTTCATACCACTCTTTAAACTCATTCACTGATTCACTGACTATTCACTCATCCAGCAATATGAAAAAAAATTTAATGATTATTCAACATCCAGGAATGATCAGTTTTTCTCTCCCCTCCTGCCATATATTGAAAATCTCTCTTACATTTTTCCTATAAAACCCATTTACTAACATATGTCTTATAATATATCTCAATCTTTCCTACCTATTTAGGTAGGAAAGATTGAGATATATTGAGATATAGAGTTAGCTGAGTGGTTAGCATATCCGCTCTCCAGCCAAAAGCCTGCAGGTTCGAATCCCACTGTGATTTTCTATGAAAATACTAGTGGTGTGTGTGGGGGGGGGTTAGATGGCATTGGTGTGGATGATGATGGTAGTTGTGGTTCATTGTAGTTGGTGGATTGTGAGTGGTGGAGATGGAATTGTAGGTAGGTGTCCTCCCTCGATGAGTCTTTGGACTCCCTGGGAGTGTAACATAATAATAATAATAATTTATTAATTTTATAACTCACAATCCCTTAATCTATCATTAAAATCATTAATCTTCCTTCTTCCCTACAAAAGCTGTTCACAAGCCATTAATAAATAAATAAATAAAATGACAGTAACTGGCTCCTTGAATGCATTGGTATATCTGTTGTGATAAATAGGAGATAGGCAGAAGAGTGGCTGTTCATTTGAAGTGGTTTGGTGTGAAATTAAGTCCAGTAAAACAAAATATACATTTGGTTGTAGCTATAGACCAGGGAGTTCCACAGATGATCTGGAAGATATGCATCAAAATTAGAACAATGGGTGCAGATCGAGGGATTATTATGAACAGGACCATTCCGTGGGTTTGCGCTGCCTGGGTGCAAAATTTTTGCCCCCCCCCCCCTCTTCCATTAAAAATTAAAAGATCTCAAAGTACAATAAGATGTTACGAATCATTTTATTATACTGCACATTAAGGTGACAAATAAGCACAAACAGTTCAGTGTATTATTTATTCCCTATTTTTTATGAATGTGTGTTCGATTATACCACCCCTAAATTGTGCCACTGGGTTCATTGCGCCCTTTACACCCCAGTACAGAACAGGCCTGATTATGAGGGACTTTGGAGATATAGACTGGAAGGAAGAAAGATTGCATGGCAAGAAGGAAATGGAATTTATGCACCTACTAAGAGATAATTACTTAAGGCAACATGTGATGGAGGGGAGTAGGTGTGGCAGGGTATTGGAACTAGTAATAGGATCAGAAGAACTATCCACCAAGGTGATCAACATTGCCTCCAATTGATGCAAGTGACAATGCAGTCTTGACTTGGGAGATTGTACAACATGAAGAATATTCTGTCAAGAATATTCTGTGCCATGGCATAAAACACTGCAGGATAAGATTGTTAGTACTGCAAGGGATATAGTTAAGAGTCATCTAGAGGAAGCAGTATTAAATTGTATACAATTTAATACTGCGCAATGAACCCAGTGGCACAATTTAGGGGTGGTATAATCGAACACATGTTCATAAAAAATAGGGAATAAATAATACGCTGAGGACAGTTAATCAGGTAGGAGTTAGATGGATGAGTAATATTCATCTAACTCCTACCTGATGCAAAGTAACCCTGCTTTAAGCACGAGCTGCAGAAGAAGAAAATGCTGTGGAAAGTAAAAAAAGAAAGGAAACCATCAAACTCATGAATAACACATGGCTCAGGCAGGAAAGGTGACCAGCATGGCAAGGAAGGCAAAATCAGATTATGAGAAAAATCTAGCCAAGCAGGCCAAAGAAAATGCCAAAGAGTGTTTTCATGGGTTAAGGCAAGTAACAGGAAGAATGACTATGGAAGATTAATCTTAATGAGTGATGACAGTCACAAGGAGACAGAAGCAGATAAAATAGTTGAGTTACTAAGTGACCACTTTGCAAGGATATATCATCCTAGTGATGTTACTGCTTTAACCTATGTGAGACACTAATGTGGGAACACAGGTGGATGAATTGCAGGTTCTTAGGATAATGCAGAATCTTAATATAAATACAGCAGTGAGATTAGATGGGATATCAGCTAGGGTTTTGAGAGAATGTACAAGAAAATGAACTGGCAATACCTTTGACTAGACAATTTAATTTTAAGTCTCAACTCTAGTAGAGTTCCACGAAAGTGGAAAGAGGTTAAAATAATTTCCTTGCATAAGGGAGGTTCTAAGACTGCAGTAGCAAATTGTGAGAGTGTGAATGTAGAAAGTGTGAATGATAGTATAAATGGTTTCTCAGAGAACAAAAAAGATGAGATAGATGCATTGAGTGAGATCGCGTTGTTGAATAGTGCGATAGAAAGAGCAAAACAGCAGCTAGAGTGCATGAACAAAAGTAGACTGAATGAACCAACCAATAATAAAAGGTATGACAGGAAAAATAGACGTATGAATGTGAACATGAACAAAATGAAGGATAGAGTGCTGTATGGAGACTCGTTAGTACGAGGTGTGTTAGTAGAGGATTTGACAAAATCGTACCAACCTGGTGCGACCATAAAGGACGTAACTGTCTATTAGAGAGCAAAAGGAAAGGGTGAAAGAAATGATTGTTGTGGCAGGTACGAATGATTTGAAAGGAGATAAAATGGAAATGATAGAAGACCTGAATGAATTGTTTGAGGTAGCAAAAGAAAAGAGTGAGAGAGTTAGAATGATTAGTCTTTTGCCACGGTATGACAGTGAAATGTTTAAAAGGAGGGCTATAATTGCAAATGACTTTATGCGTGGGTTATGTATGACGAGTGGTGTGGAATTTGTGGATGTGTGGAGTGAGTTTGATGGACGAAAGGATCTATATAAGATGGATGGCTTGCATTTGAATGGTTACGGTGTAAGAAGACTTGAGAAAGTGTTGCTGAATGTAGTGGATATGCAAATTCAGGGAAACTAGATTTGTTAGGGGGGGTGGGAAGAGATACAGTCCTTATGGAGGCAGTTGAATGTAAGAATGAATATAATATGCCAGAGCAAATAAGGACAACAAATCAGAGTGGGATAGTTAATATAAGGCATCAAGGTAGGGTTGGGGCTAATGGGGGTCTTAAATTCATGTACACTAATACTAGGAGTATTAGGAACAAGAAGGAAGAGTTTTTGGCCATGGTTGGCACTTCCAGACCACAGGTTATAGGTATTAGTGAAACATGGCTGACTGTAGATGATATAACTAGTGGGATTGAATGTGATGGGTATAGTGTGTTCAGGAATGACAGAGAGAATAAAATGGGGGGAGGAGTATTGTTGATGATAGCTGATGAGCTCCAGCCAAGGAGAATACAAGTTGAATTGCAGGATAGAGAAAAGAGCACATTTGAGGCCATTTGGTGTGAGATTGTGGCTAGCAGAACTAAATATACAATTGGGTGCTGCTATAGACCAGGTGATGGAAAAGATGGTGATGACAGTATGCACAAGCAAATAGAAGAAATGGGTGGAAGGAGGGTGATTATTATGGGAGATTTCAACTATGGTCACATTGATTGGAGTGAGGAGAGGACACACGGGAGGAAGGAACTGAATTTTATGCGGTTATTAAGGGATAACTATCTGCGACAGCATGTAATGGAAAATACTAGGGGTCAGAGAGTGCTTGGCCTAGTAATTACATCTGAGGATTTGGCTGTAACAAATATGACCACATTGCCACCAATCGGTGAGAGTGATCATAGGGTCTTAACTTGGGAGGTGGCTAAAGGTGTAGAATTTTCAATTAAGACAGGGTACATGTGGAATTATCGGGCGGGAAAGTATGACAAGCTTAGGAGTTTGATTGGTTCAGTGCCATGGCATGTACAACTGCAAGGACTAGAAGTTGATAGTGCATGGGAGGTAGTTAAGAAGTGCTTGCATGAAGCAATGGCTGACTGTATACCTAGAGTCCGAATAATAAATCACGTAGGGGTTAAATGGATGAATAACACCATTAAGCTTGAGTTGCAAAAAAAGAAACAACTATGGAGGGAATTTAAGGAGAAGGGTGACCGGCAGGCACATGAACGGTATAAAGCGCAGGCCAGAAGGGTGACGAGTGTGGTAAGAAAAGCAAAAAAGGATTATGAAAGAACATTGGCCATGCAGGCTAAAGAGAATCCTAAACAGTTTTTTAGATATGTAGCAAGTAAAAGGAAAAATGTACATGGCAGATTGATTTTAAAGAATGCCGATGGTAGGGAGGTAACTGAATCAGTTGAGATAGTTGAGTTACTGAGTGAGCACTTTGCAAAAGTATATCATCCAGGTGGTGACATTGCAGAAACGAATAAACCAGTAGATTATACGGGAATTGTGGTTAATGAAGTGGAGGTGAGTAGTCTATTGCATAACCTCAATGTCAATACATCTGTGGGATTGGATGGTATACCAGCTCGTGTTGTACGAGAAGCAGCTAAAGAATTGTCAGTACCCTTGACCATTTTGTTTAATTTGAGTCTCGGGTCTGGGTTAGTCCCGAGCGGGTGGAAAGAGGGGAAAATAGTTCCACTGCATAAAGGTGGTTCCAAGACTGCTGTTGTAAACTACCGACCGATTAGCATATCAGGAATCATTGTCAAGGTCTTAGAGAAAATAGTCAAAAGGAAAATACAAGATTGGATTGAAGAAAATGGGATACTGTATCGGGGACAGCATGGTTTTGTGAAGGGTAGGTCATGCCTCAGTAACTTGCTCACGTATTATAACACAGTGACGGCTGAACTGGATAAGGGTAATGGGTTTACGGTGATTCTACTGGACCTTGCCAAGGCCTTTGACAGGATTCCACATGGAATTCTAATCAGTAAATTGCAGCATATGGGAATGGACATAGGGTTGGTGAGATGGATAGGAGGGTGGTTGACGGAGAGATATCAGAGAGTGGTTTACTCGGGAGTAGAGTCCACAAGACGGCCTGTGACTAGTGGTGTGCCACAAGGATCTGTTCTTGGACCACTGCTGTTTAATTTGTTCATAAATGATATAGGAAATGATCTGAGAGGAACAGTTCATTTGTTTGCGGATGATGCGAAGTTGGGTAGGGCAATAGTGAATGCAGATGACGTCAAAATTTTGCAGGATGATTTGGATAGATTGGAGGTCTGGGCTAAGGAGAATGGATGTCAGTTTAATGTGGCAAAATGTAAGGTTATGCATTTTGGGGTGAAAAGATTGGCGGCAGTTTACTGCATTGGTGGAACCCTGCTCCAGGAAATTGATGAGGCACGAGATTTAGGAGTGTTGGTGGATAAGGAATTGAAATTTAGGGGACACATTGCAAAAGTGACCAAAACAGCTCATCAAATCACTTGGTTGCTGAAGAATACGTTGACAAGCAGAGACAAGCAGGTTATTGTTCCTCTCTATCGAGCCTTGATAAGACCCCATCTAGACTACTGTGCTCAGATTTGGTCACCTAGGTTTCTTCTTGATGGGGAGGATGTGGAGAGGATCCAGAGGCGAGTGACCAAGATGATAGCAGGTCTGTGGAATGAACCGTATGAGAACAGGTTGAGGATTTGTGGGTTGCAAAAATTGGTTGATAGGCGTAGGAGGGGAGATATGATTGAGACATTCAAATTACTGAAGGGTTTCTATAAAATTAATTCAGAAGATATTTTTGAGAACAGGGCTGGTTGTGGGAGGACTAGGGGACATCCATGGAAACTGGGCAAAAGTGTGGTTAGTAAAGGTGTTAGAGCTGGGTTCTTTACTTTTAGAGTAGTGAATGAGTGGAATGCGCTCCCTGAGTCTGTAGTGGATGCTGTGACAGTGAATGAGTTTAAGTCGAGGTATGATAGATACTGTATGAATGTCAGATAGTTGTGATGAATATGATTTGGGGCCTCCCTCGATGAGTCTAATGACTCCCTGGAGTTGCCCGTAATAATAGTAATAATAATAATAGTAATAAAAATTATAGACCAATCAGTATCTCAAGTGTGGTGGTAAAAGTACTAGAAAAATTGATCCAAAAGAAAATTCATGAATGGGCACATAAAATATGATATTGTATGAGGGTCAACATAGCTTTGTGA
This sequence comes from Typopeltis vanoorti, assembly GCF_054136105.1. NCBI lineage: Eukaryota > Metazoa > Arthropoda > Arachnida > Uropygi > Thelyphonidae > Typopeltis > Typopeltis vanoorti. Next base: position 25,162,803 of record NC_143558.1, on the reverse strand, counting down.
AGGGTTGGTCATGCCGTAGTAATTTACTAACATTTTATAATAGAGTAAGAGCTAAGTAGGATAAAGGAAATGGATACACGATGGTTTTGCTGGATTTTGCAAAGGTATAGACATAATATCACATGGAACTTTGTTATTAGAACAAATGGGGATGGATATGACACTGGTTTAGTGGAAAAGAGGATGGCTACTGAACAGATATCAAAAGTGGTATATGGAGGGGCAGAATCAATGCAAAAACAGGTGAATAGCGGGGGTGTGCACAAGGTTCAGTGCTGGTACCATTGCTGTTTAATTTGTACATAAATGATATAGGAAATAACCTGAAAGGAAATATTCAGTTGTTTGCTGATGATGAAAAATTAGGTAGAGTAATAGTTAATCGATGTGATATAGAGAATTTGCAGGATGATTTAAATAGACTATCATTATGGGCAAAAGATAATGGGTATCAGTTCAATGTGGAAAAATGAAGTTATGCATTTTGGGATAAATAGATTACAAGCCATGTATCACATTGATGGCATTGCACTCCAGGAAATAGATGAGGGTAGAGAATTGGGGGGGTGGGGGGTAGACAGAGAGTTAAAGTTTAGAGGACATATTGCTAAGATAACCCATAAAATGACTTGGCTATTGAAGAACATATTAACAAGTAGAGATAAGGAAGTTGTTATTCCTCTTTATAAGACCTTGATATGCCCACATCGGGATTACTGTGCTCAAGTCTGGTTCCCTGAGTTTCTTGGAAATAAGGAAGCAGTGGAGAGGCAATATTTAGAGGCAAGTGACGGCGGTGAGTGGCCTGTGGAATGTTCCTTATGAGGATAGATTGAGGGTGTGTAGATTACAGAAGTTTGTTGATAGGAGAAAAAGAGAGGATATGATACAAACATTTAAGTTGCTTAAAGGGTTTTATAGGATAGATGCAGAGGAAATGTTTTAGCACTTGGCTAGAGGAATCAGAACAAACAGGGGGTCATCCCTGGTAGTTGAATAAAGGTGTGGTTAGTAGGGACATGAAGACTAGATTTTTTGTTTGGAGAGTTGTGAATGAGTGGAATGAGTTGTCAAAGTAAGTTGTGAATGCTTTGTCTGTAAATAGGTTTACAGGAGAGGCATGATAGATTGGGTCTCCCTCAATGAGTCTTCAGACTCATTGCAGGAGGTGCCCATATAATAATAATAATAATTATTATTATTATTATTATTATTATTATCAAGTCACACATTGTAAGCAAACTACTTCAAACGATGAGTATGAATTAGCTGATTTCATTAAATCAAGTACTTTTGCAGATAAAATTTCTTAGAGAGTATGTTATATTCTATTATTTTTAGTAATAAATTTAGAAGCAAATAAAATTAGGTTAGAAATTTAATTTTTAAATTTCAACTCAAATTTTAAAAAATGGAAAATTTACTATATTTAAGTGCAATAATTACAAATAGCTAATTGCTACATTATTTAATTTTGCTGATCTAGTTTATCAAGTAGATAGCATACCCTTTTTCCAACTAAGGTGTGAATTTGAATCACATCTGTGGCATAGATGTTTGTGAAAGTCCTTAGGTAGATGATTTTTTTTGATGCCACCATCCACACTGCTAATAGAGGTCTGAAGTAGCTTGGGAAAAAAGCTCCATGTTTGATTTCTAAAGCAGAGGAACTAGATCATTTTATCCGTAGTCTGCCATGGTACTAAATGTGTGATAAGTTTACATTTTGCAAGTGGCCTTCACATAAAGAAAAAAATTTTAAAGTTATAACTAATTATTATTATTATTGTTAACAGGTATCTCCATAGAGTCCAAAGAATCATGGAAGACCCAGAAACATCATTCACATTATACGTATCATACTTCCCACAATGTAACCAAATTCACCATGAGAATAAGAAACTAATCATTATTAACACAGTGCCTATCATACCTCTCCTTAAACTGAATATATGCAAATTATAATATAATATAATTATAATTAAAATATAATAAAGTGAACATATGTACAAATAATAAATTTAGTTTAATCCTTTATCCAAGTGTGAGCAAACAAAGTTTGCGCCTGAAAGTATCTTCAGGACTAAGGGTAAGGTGATACAACAACCAGGGCAACTCGTTGCAAAGGTGTAGCAAGCTACGAACACTCCTGTCCCAGTATCTCCATTAATGCAAAACACATCTCCTTGCGGATATGTCTAATGTTATGCATTAAGGGAAGGGCCACTACCCAGACTAGTTTCGACCTTTATTGAGGTCTCTTCAGTGGGAGCCAGGCCCAAGCTGAGATACCAGGCAGAAGCATTTGCTCACACTTGGATAAAGGATTAAACTAAATTTATTATACTCTAACCAAGTGAAAAATAAACTTTCAACATCTGTCTCTAAATCCAGAGTAATTTATTAAAAAAAGGGTGGCACACCATTTGGCAACTCCTATAGGTAGAGATGACCTGCAAATGCTTCTGCCTGGTATCTCAGCTTGGGCCTGGCTCCCACTGAAGAGACCTCAATAAAGGTCGAAACTAGTCTGGGTAGTGGCCCTTCCCTTAATGCATAACATTAGACATATCCGCAAGGAGATGTGTTTTGCATTAATGGAGATACTGGGACAGGAGTGTTCGTAGCTTGCTACACCTTTGCAACGAGTTGCCCTGGTTGTTGTATCACCTTACCCTTAGTCCTGAAGATACTTTCAGGCGCAAACTTTGTTTGCTCACACTTGGATAAAGGATTAAACTAAATTTATTATACTCTAACCAAGTGAAAAATAAACTTTCAACATATGTACAAATAAAAAATGTTCTTTACAAAATTTATTTGTGATTAAAATTCAGCTTACCAATGGCTCATTTGTTTTGTCTATTCGTACAATTTTTACACTCTCTTCTGTGTATTGAGATGCCCGATCTAAAAGTTCTTCATCTGGAGTAACCGTAGGTAAAGCTTGTCTTTCTGCAATACTGTCGTGGCTGTACATTAATCCTTCAAACTCAAACCTGGTTAAAATATCTAGCAGCTCAGCTGCATCAGGCAGACAGCAGTCTTGAAGATGAGTGATTACCTAAATATATACATTTCTTTTAAATTTTTAACATACTTGTTTGTTTTTAATTTTAAATGTTTTGATTATTTTTAACTATGGTATCAACAAATTATAATTAATAACATTATAGCATTAAAATTCTTAAAATAATTAGATTTATAAAATAATTTCTAGAAGAATAAATTGCACTTATTATTTTTATAACATTTTCAGTGCATAAGAGAATAACTGACCAATAAATAGTTCAAACCGAAAAAAAATGACAAACTTACTTCTTGTGTAATATCTTCAGCATCTGTGCATAATGGAGATGGGGGACAATTAAAGCACCAAATTTCCTGGATTTTATTATGAACAGCTAGGAGCTTCTGAAAATCGTTATTCCTGAGTAATGAATCTACTAATGAAAAATTTTCAATCCTGTCTTTGTCTTCGAGGTGAGAACTTAGCCTTTGAAGGGATTGCAATAGTTCTGGAAAACCTGTGAAAACATCACAGCACCTTAGCAAAGGTACTGCAATAAATATTTTCAATACTATTTTGTATTGCTTTTTTCTAGCCAGAAAACACTCAGAATAATAAGGAAGAATGCAGAGAAAATATTTATAGTACAATGATATTCCATATGTAAGATAATTATGGTAATGTAATCAGCTTAATAAAAGTATTTAAATGCATTCTACTGACATGAAAATTACACTAACCCACAAATTCACCTCAGCTGTTTCATAAATGTTAACTCTAATGATTCTAAAAAATAAAATCAATAGGAGGCATACTTTTTAAAAAATGTATCTGAAAACAATTATAATTTTTTTTTAGATAATTATGTATAAAAATTTCATTTTTTAAAATCATTTCTGGATCCTGCAGAAAAAAGCATCTGATAATTTAATGAGTGTTTTAAAAAAAAATAGATCAAAAATTATTTATCTTGCCATTTTTGTTTCAGAATTGAAATTTAAAACTATATGCCCCATCCCTTCTAAATAATGGAGTAAGTTAAAATATAGTAGTGGGGAAATAAGAACAGATAAATTATATAAAAATGAAAAATAAAGCAAAAATCATTATTATTATTAACATCTGACCTCTATGGAGTCAAAGAACTCAACACAGGAGGTCTACACTCTCTCGCACCAAAAGATCATCAAACCGTGCCTTGAACCTATTCAAGCAATGCATTCAACTCACCAATCATTCTCTATGGAAAGAACCTGCTTTTCATTCTCCTGCTCACACCCTCCTTATACAGCTTTTCCACATTATCTGGTAACAACCCCTCACCAACTTATATGTCTCAATCATATCCCCCTCTTCTTCTATTCACAAGGCTCTGTAAATTGCATTTCCTAAATCTCTCCTGTTATCTGGCATTCCATAGACCTGACACTACCTTCGTAATAAACCATATCTGGACCTACTCCAATACATCCTCATCCCCCCTGAAAACCAGGCAACCAAATCTGTGTGTAATATTCCATATGTGGCCTGATCAAAGCCTTATACAAGGGAACCATCACCTCTTTGTGTCTGTGCCAATATCTCTTCCACCATAAATCCATTGGAATGTTTTTACAATTTTAGTAATGTTACTTCTAAACTTCAAGTTTCTGTCCACAATCACTTCCAGATCTCTCATCTCCTCCATCTCCTTCAAACTTCTCCATTAATTGTATGCTCTATATCCCAACCTTACCTACTAAATTTCAAGGCCTTGCACTTTGCAACATTAAACTGATAGCTCCACTCTTTTTCCCACTCACATAGTCTTTTCAGCACTCACATAGTCTTTTCAGATCCTCCTGCAAGGCTACAACATTTGCTATACTTCTCATAGCCCTTCCCAACTTTGCATCATCAGCAAACAGCTGTACATTTCCAGTTAAGTTAGTCCCAATGTCATTAACATACAAGTTAAACAATAATGGTCCCAAAACAGTTCCCTGTGGCACTCCACTAGTGACCTTCCTCTTTTGGGATACCACTTCTCCATAATAATGAAATAAAATCATAAATGAAGAAAATTTTTAAAAAAGGGGAGAATAAAATTAGATAATTCTTCTAAATTAATAACAAAAACTGAATATGAAAAAAAAAAAAAATTACTCTTTTTTCAGAGTTACTAAAAGAGTTACTGCTGTTGTTAAAAGAAAAGCACCAACCAATGATGATGAAGTATAAATATCCAGTCTTTACACAGATTCCTACATCATTTTTGTAGACGAAAATCCTCACCTATGTCTATCTCCATCTTGGTCAGTTTCATTATAATATAATATAAATAATTTACTCTTTTTTTTGCCCAATCACAGATTAAATTAAAATATTTAATTGTAAGTAATTCTGGTTTCCCAATAATTCGCTTTAATTATCAGCTGAAAATTGTAAATTCCTTCTTTAGGAAAAGAGAAAAAAGATGGACATGGATTTTACCGGACAGAAAAACAAGAAATGAAATAGACTATATATTATTAAAAGATTCACTTCATCTATATAAACTTGAAGTTCTTAACAATTTCAACTTTAATTTAGATCATAGATTAATAAAAGTTTTCTGGAACCTTCTGGTTCCAAAAAAACAAAAATAGGAATAATTGGTTCAGAAACAGACAACTCGGAGTTCAAAATCTATAAAGAAACCAGAAAAATAGACAATTTAAGGCAAATATTAACAACTTAAAAATCAACCAGGTTAAATAATACATAACATATAATTTGTGATAATATAGAGGAAGTAATGAAGCAAGCATACCAACGACTAAGTAGCAACAAGAGAAATAAGGATCAAAAGTAACTGACAACACCAAAAACAATAAAACAGTGAGAGAATTACTAAAGGAAAAAAAAAAAGGTTCCAATCAATACAAATCAAATAGTTTGTTAAACTAATCAAATTAGTCAAAAGAAAAATTAGAAAAGATCTAAGAAATTTCAACATAAATAAAATCAAACAAACTGTAGAACAAGGCACATCTTTAAAAACAGAAAAAAATGGCCTAAGAAATGACAAATCCTGGATCCCTTCCTTAGTAGATGAATTTGGTCATAAAACAAATAACGGATCTGAAATTTTTCAAAATATCAAGGAAATTCTACTAAGAGTTATATTCAAGTAATCAAGCAAATAGTCTAACGGACAATCAAACAAATAAAACGTATGATAATCTTATCTTAGAAATCAGCGAAGAAGAAATAGAACAGGCAGTCAAACAAATGAAAAATGGCAAAGCACAGGGCAGCGATCAAATTCCAGCAGAATTCTTCAAATAGGACTTGTAAAATTATTACCAAAACTTCTTAAACTACATACAGAAACAATACCAAGGTAGTGGTTAAATTCAAAAATAATACTACTTCATAAGAAGGGTGACAGATCAAATATAAGCAACTACAGACAAGAATAGAGAGATTTTTTTTTTTTTTTTTTTTTTTTATTGTAAACATAACAATCTTATTTACAGGATTAACCGGTTTTTGGTTTTCTCTGCAGTCAGACAGAGAGGTTACATGCTCATACTCGTGTTGAGGTATGTTACATCGAAGTCACTTATAAGGCTAATTACATTTTTCTTTTTCTTTTTTAAATAAATTAAAGCCATTAAGAGTTATTTTAACATGATAACATAAGATCTTGTTTTAACATAAGAACATAAATGTGGAAGAAAATAGAAGTTACTATTGCACAATATTATCTATTGACATGAGAGTGCCAGCTGAATAATTTTCGCACTGTTAAGCACAACAATCCTTATTTCTTCCCCCTTTCTTTTTTTTGGGGGGGGGGGTAAAGGTGTCACTTCTATGCTGGAAATTGGATTATAATGCAGTCGCCCTGCTCAGCCAGGAGTTGATTCCGTGGATTCCATTCTTGGTGGAAAAGATCTAAGGTGTTGTTTTGCCTATGGTAGTGATGTTCGTGTAGGATCCGACATCTCACCTTTTGTTGGAAGGCTGCAGTGAGTTGGTCAGTTGCCTCTCTCTGTGAAGTTGCTGTGCTGTCTGGTCTTGTATGTCTGAGGTAGAAGTTGTATATTACCGCTTTTGCGGTGATGAAAAGGTAATTGCAGAATGAATGGTTATTTGGCTCCACATGGACGAGATTGAAATATTCCTCTTCTGTATGAAGATTACCACAGGTAAGAGCTGCCATTTCCCGAGTCAAACTGATTAATTTAGTGTTGACTGAGCATTCCAAGTAGACATGCCGGACCGTTCCTAATTGGTAGCAGAAGAGGCAGTTATCTGAGACGTTTGAGTTAAATTTTCGTAATATAGTAGGAGTAGGTAATATATTATGCCACATTCTCCACTGAATATCTGCGTCAGGTTTGATGGCTCTTGTGAGATATGGTAGATCCCATTGAAATAGTGTTTGATCAGATGATGCAGGATTTTCCATCAAAGTGCTTTGGTTTGACTGTTGTGTTAGGGTGCTGTAGATCTTGTTGGTGTTGCTGGGTGTAAGTTTCTCCCATGAGTTATTGGTTTTTATCAGAAAGATAGGCGACAAAACTTCTGAGTTTGGAGGAGTAAGCCCCACTTCTGTTATGCTATCAGGCATAGCGGCTTGAAAAGCGGCCTTTACGGTGTCTATCTGCTCAGACTCATTCCCATATTCCAGGTTTTCGAGCGAATTTGGAAAACGCCAGGTGAGGCTTGGAGAAAGAATGTCACCCAAGATCCTCACGTTTCGCCAGCTCCATGGAGGAAAGAAAAATTCTTTCTGAGTGATCGGGCTTCTTACCATCGTGTTGTGAAAGATGGGTTCCATGAGGATTTCAGGTAGGGATGCTGTCTTCACTGTGTGCTGGAGGTTTAGCTTCTTCCATCGTCGAAGGGCGTCTTTGTAGAAGTTTGTTAAACTTACAGGCACTTGAGCTGTTGTCATTCTTAAGGTGGTGGAGAGAGAGAGACCTCTAGTGGCAGAAGTGAAAATATACTCAGTGGTGCACTTGTGTGATATTTCCTGTTGTAGGGCATTTATGAGAAATCGAGCGCGGAACGTTGTTATCCTGTTGTCAATGGAGACCAACTTTTGTCCTCCATCTTTGAGAGAAGTACATAGCTGGGAGTAGGAAAGCCAGTTTGTTTTATTCCATATGAATCGATATATGGTTGACTTTATTTGTTTGATGAATTGAACTGGTGGCGTAAGGATCTTTAGTGTATGCCAAAGGACACTGGTGGCTATTTGATTAACGATTATTGTTCTCCCTCTTGTGGAGGCAGAGGCTCGTATTGCTGCCCACTTTCCTAGAACTTGCTTGAAACGCTTGTTTAGTGTTTCCCAGTTCTTATCCACATAAGAGGGTGTGTTTCCTAGGTAAATCCCCAGGTATTTGTTTCCCTCTGTGGACCAGGTACCAGACATTGGGGAATCGGTTCGGTTTTTCCATTTGCCACACCACAGTCCTATGGTTTTATGTGTGTTTAGTTTGGCTCCTGAGGCTGCCTGATATTGTTGGTATGCCATTTGTATCTTATGAAAGTCCTCTTCTTTGCGGGCTATGATTGTAACATCATCAGCATATGCTGTCAGGGTTATGGTTTGGTAGGGAGGGAGGGAGGGAGGGAGGGAGGGAGGGAGGGAGGGAGGGAGGGAGGGAGGGAGGGAGGGATGGATGGATGGATGGATGGATGGATGGATGGATGGATGGATGGATGGATGGATGGATGGATGGATGGATGGATGGATGGATGGATGGATGGATGGATGGATGGATGGATGGATGGATGGATGGATGGATGGATGGATGGATGGATGGATGGATGGATGGATGGATGGATGGATGGATGGATGGATGGATGGATGGATGGATGGATGGATGGATGGATGGATGGATGGATGGATGGATGGATGGATGGATGGATGGATGGATGGATGGATGGATGGATGGATGGATGGATGGATGGATGGATGGATGGATGGATGGATGGATGGATGGATGGATGGATGGATGGATGGATGGATGGATGGATGGATGGATGGATGGATGGATGGATGGATGGATGGATGGATGGATGGATGGATGGATGGATGGATGGATGGATGGATGGATGGATGGATGGATGGATGGATGGATGGATGGATGGATGGATGGATGGATGGATGGATGGATGGATGGATGGATGGATGGATGGATGGATGGATGGATGGATGGATGGATGGATGGATGGATGGATGGATGGATGGATGGATGGATGGATGGATGGATGGATGGATGGATGGATGGATGGATGGATGGATGGATGGATGGATGGATGGATGGATGGATGGATGGATGGATGGATGGATGGATGGATGGATGGATGGATGGATGGATGGATGGATGGATGGATGGATGGATGGATGGATGGATGGATGGATGGATGGATGGATGGATGGATGGATGGATGGATGGATGGATGGATGGATGGATGGATGGATGGATGGATGGATGGATGGATGGATGGATGGATGGATGGATGGATGGATGGATGGATGGATGGATGGATGGATGGATGGATGGATGGATGGATGGATGGATGGATGGATGGATGGATGGATGGATATGACGTTTTTCATGAAGATAGACAGGGCAGAAAGGGAGGAGGAATCCTGTTATTGATAGCAGAGAAGTTATCCCCATCTAAGTTGGAAATGAAAGGAGCAAATAGTGGCAGTAGAAGCAGTATGGTGTTAAGTGGAGGTGAACAGAATGAAATATCTAGTTGGGTGTTACTATAAACCTGGTAATGTGGAGGGCAGAGAGAAGGAAATATATATGTGAAAATTGGTCTGGCTAATAAGAAAAAAGGATGATCATTATGGGTGATTTTAATTATGGTAATATAGACCGGAATGAAAAGACAGTGTGAATGAATGATATCCATTATGAAAATTCAAGCAGCAGGCTAGAATAGTTACAACTGTTGTACAGAAAACTAAGTATGAAAAGAAAGTGGAAAGAGGACAAAATTGTTTTGCTTCTTATCATCCCCTTTATGAAGCAAAACAATTTTGTCCTCTTTCCACTTTGCTTCGAATTACAGACCAATCTGTTTGGAGTTCTTGTAAAAGGTGTCAGGGAAGCTAGTGAAGGCAAGGATTCAGAACTGGGTTGACAACAACATTCTCTTAGTAAACAGCATGAGTTTACTCAAGGAAGATCATGTTTTAGCAATATACTTACTATAACAAGGTGACAAATGCATTGGACAAAGGGGATACATGCACAGTGATATATTTAAATTTTGCTAAAGCCTTTGATGGACTGACACATAACAAACTGGTAGTGAAACTGCAACAGATGGGGTTGGATAGTAAATTAGTGCACTGAATTGGAGATCAGCTGTTTGACAGGTATTGGCAAGTTGTGAATGGAGGAGCAAGATCCCAGAAGAGGAAAGTCACTATTGGTGTGGTCCAAGGGTCTGTTTTGGGGACCATTGCTATTTAATTTGTATGTAAATGATATTGGGAAGGAATTGAATGGTGATATACAGTTATTTGCAGATGATGCAAAGAGAGAGCTATGAGAAGTAGAGCAGATGTTGTAGCCTTGCAAGAGGACTTGACTTTGTGAATGGGCAAATGAATGGGCTACTAGTTCAATGTAGCAAAGTGTAAGGTTTTAAAGTTTCGGTTAGCACAGATGGAATGCAAAGTATAAGATTGGTGAGGATATCTTAGAGGAGGTGAAGAAGTGGAACCTGAAGGTGTTAGTGGATAGGGACCTGAAATTTTGAGGACACTTTGCTAAAATTGTGAGGACAGCATAGTACATTATGGAAATGATGCAGAGAATACTGACATTTAGGAGTAAAGATGTTATGATTCCATTGTATAAGACTGACTACATATGGGTTTCTGTGATTCAGAGATTATTGACTAAGGTGGTTTCTAGTCTCTTCAATGTTGAGTATGAAGACAGAATGCAATTTGCAGTCTAGTGGATAGAAGGTAAAGGGGAGGATGTGATCAAAACATATAAGTTGGTAAGAGGTTATTACCAAATTAATGTGGATCAAATTCTTCATAAAATGGATGGAGATGAGGATAACAAGCGGCCATCTCTGGAAGCTGTATAAGAAGGATATGAGGAGCAGGTTTTGTTGTGTGGAGAGCGGTGAGTGGTTAGAATGCACTGTCTGAAAGTGTTGTGGGTGTGAAGACAGTGAATGCATTCAAATCATGGTATTCTGAGCTGTGTGTGTGGGGGGGGGGGAGGACTCTCCCCACAATCAGTCATTTGACTCCATACAGGTCTGATGATGATGATAATAATAATTAGCCCATATCAAATATCTCATTCTGCTTTCAAAACATACTCACCAAATGTCTAATGCATCCCATCCTTTCCTTCCAAATTTTAAAACTTTATCCAGTGATACTGTACTGATTCATGCATAGCTAGTCTATTAGAATCCTCATGTAAAGAGATAACATCTGCTTTTTCTCGTAGCTCTCTGCAATTTGGCAAACCACCTCCCAATATCAATTAGAAGAAAATTAAATACTAATACCCCCCCCCCTCCTAAAAAAAAGGCATACCATTAGTGGTTTTCCTCTTCTGGGAGGTACCACTCCCCCTTATACAGAACTTGCTGATACTCATTAAATAGCCAATCTCCTATTCAACTCATTCATCCATCATCTAGCCCCATCTTCTGTTCTAGTTTAGATATCAGCTTATCATGTGACTTGCCAAAGATCTTTACAAATTCTAAACACACTATTATATATGTCACCCTAATGTGATGTATAAGAGACTGAGAAAACATGATAACCTCTTAACAAATTTATGCTAGTGTGCATAGAGAATCCTGCTGTTTCAACAATTCAGAATCCCTCATTAATTTCTTTAATGACTTAATAAAACTACATATATACAGACTGTTCCAGTCTTAGCATTCTTTGTGAAGGAGAACAATCTTACCATTCTTCATGGGATCTTCTCTGTTAAATAACCATGTCAAGGCTGACCCATAACCTTATTAACACTGAGTTTACTTAATTTCTCACCTCTTGCTCTTTCTCACCAATAGTTCCTCCTCCACCTTCCTTTCTCACTCAATCTTTGCATAATATTACATCATGATGATGAAATGCTTTGATGAATTGTTCATTATATACTTCAACTATATCCTCTGCAGCAGTAACCTACCTATCTACTGTTTCCCTCAACTAATATTGTACTCTCATAAATCATCTTTACTTTTATAGGTACACATTAAAAACTACCTGGAATTTTCCTTGGCTTGATTATATATAAGCATTGCTCATATTGTACTTTCCCTTACCAACCAAGTCTGAAATATATTCAGATATTGTTATGTTAAATATTTTTTGATCAGTGTCCAAGCAGTATTCATTTCCTTTCTACTTGTCTCCTCATTCTACTGTTCCCTATACTAATGCTTTAAGCTGTTGCTGAAACACCTGCCTTGTAATTCCTCCCTCTGAGAAAAATCTAGCCTCCTTCCCTTTTAGCACCTTCATTCTCAGCCTCCAAGGATGCTCTCTTGTCCTTTCCCTACCCTCCATAAATTGAAAAACTCCATCAGTTGAAATCCTGTATGACTCTTTCAGAAGTTTGTAAGTCCCAATCATATCATCCCTCTTTCTCCTGTTTGCTAGTGTCTGCAGTCTACAAATTCTCAATCTGTCTTCATAATCAGTATTCCACAATCCTGATATCATTTTTAACACTCTCCTTTATACTCTCTCCAATATATCAGAATCACAATAGAAACCAGGAGACCACACCTGCGCATAGTCCAAGTGAGGTCTTCAAGGCCTTGTAAAGAAGTAAAATAACATCATTATCTTTACATGTGAACGTTCCTCAGCATTGCAATTATCTTTTGAGTTGTATTTGCAATCTTTGTCACATGGTCCTGAATTTCAACTTCCTATCTATTAATATGCCAAGATTCCTAGCCTCATCAGTTTCTTCTAGTCTAATATGATATGACATTTGATAACTAATCATGCCGAAGTGAATGACTACATTTACTGACATTCATTTTCCCATTCCCACAATTCCAGCCTATTCAAATCATTCTGCAAAGACTGCATATCAGCAGCATTCCTGATTACCCTACCTATCTTTGCATCATCAGCAAATAGCTGTATGTCGCTTGTCAAATCCTTCCCAATATCATTAATGAACAGATTGAATAACAGTGGACCAAGCACTGATCCTTGTGGTACACCACTTGTTGTTATTATTATTCTTTTTTTATTATTATTAATCTTTGTACTGGTTATGGGCAGTACTACCCTTACATCATGTCCAGACATCTCGTCCAGACTTGATATAGGCCTAAGCCTTTACAAGTGTTTTACCCTATGCCTGTTCTAGTTATCATTGTAGTCATTCTCTGGTGGCAACACCATGCCACCAGTGTGCCCTGTAGGACTCTCAAGGAAAAAAACTTTTATATCCTTCTGTGTAAGCCAAAGCTGTTTTAAGTCCTTATAGCTATCTGCGCTCCATATGCCATGTAAAGAGATGGTGGAGCTGGTAAACCTCAGAGTTGACCCACGCTCCTCCCGTATCTCACTAATCAGATCTTGGTTATTCTTATAATAGTTTACCTTATTATTATGGCTATAAGCTAGTGGGCACCCTGTTCCCACCACCTGGACATCAACTACCCAAACATCACCATCTCTTTTAATCACTAAGTCTGGCTTACGCAAACCTGCGGAGGTCCTATAATGTGGCCCCACCATGGACTCTCAACCTTTGTTCTTAAAGCGGTTGTTCCGAATGGAGACCACGGCGTCATGACTCTGCATGCGGATCCCATGGGTGCGGAAGTAACACTGGGCTATAGGAGACAATGTCTCACTGTAGTGGCAGCTAGCCCTACGGTATGAGTTGTCACTACCCCATTGGGCTATGTGGGCTGGAGTGGGCAGGCATTGATCTTTGTCCTGATAAGGTCAATATACTCAAACCCAGGGAGGAGTCTGGTGCCATCCCTTACCCAATCATGCTGGGGAGGCACCAGATATGACTCTTCCACAGAGATGACCATCTCTTGTGTTCTGCAGGTGCTGACTCAATTAAGGTAACTTGATAATGGGACCACCCTTTAGCCCACCTAAAGTCTTATTAATGGGCTATAGAAAGTCTCTCTGCAGATAGGGGAAGAAGATAGTTCTAACTTCACGATTCTGGACAGCCGCAGGCGTGGGATCAGCTATCTAAGTGATGGAACCCCGAGCCTGCCATCCTTCACCCTTATGTAGAAATATGCAGTAAGGGTGTCAGGCAGCAGTCAGAGCCATGATCTCCAGGCTGAACGGATAGCTATGTCCATTCAGGACAGTACCGAGATATATGTCCTACCAAGCACCAACTTGGGGTAAAAGCGAGGTAGGAGAAACAGTCTTTGCTGGGGCTTGAGAGCAGCTTTCCTCAAAGAAGCGATCCCAGCTTCTAGGATAGAAGGGATAGACAATCTTCCCTTTGGGGGGTGAACATGATACTGAGATATCTCCACTCTTCCAGGATGGTCAAAGCATGCAACAGCCTCCCGTGCAGGGGAAACTCTATAGTCTCGACCTTAAGCTTCTTGTCATGATCAGATGGGACAAGAGCTAAAGAGCAGGACTTCTTTAAATTAATAGAAAGGCCTCGAATAGAGAAAACGTCACCTGCCTGGTCAAGGAGTTCCTGCAAGCCTACCTTAGTACAGGCTATGAGAATAAGATCATCCACAAAGGCCATAGCATTAAAGGAAGAAGCGCCTAGAGAGTAGCCTATATGGCTAGGAAGAGAGTGAAGACACTTATCTATGACACAGTTAAAGAAAAGGGGAGATAGAGGACACCCTACACTGCGGGAATAGAAGTCACATGGGACCCTGTAGTGATAGTGATGGAGCTACCCAAGTATAGCTCCATAACATAGGAAAGAAAGTTCTGAACATCCAGCAATATACAGCACTCGAAGGAGAGCAGGAAGGGAGATGCTATCAAAGGCCTTTTGTAGGTCCAGCGACTTCATATATAGAGGCTTAAGGCAGCGTTAGAAATCAGAGAGAAGAGAAGAAAGAAGATATAATTCTCGGTACAGCCATCTGAAGGGACAAAAAGCTCTCTGTCTATAATCATGCTATGTATGTTGCTGAAGTCATTTAACTAAGATTTTATGTCAGAATCTAAGTATCATAGGGAAGATGGTAATAGGTCTAAAGTCTGATGCATGGCTTGAAGTTTCTTTCTTCAGAATGAAGATAGTTCTTGAAACGCATAGGTATGGTGGTATTGCTTTACCGGAAAGGAGAATGTCCAATAAGTCTTCAACAGCACTTTCCGAAGCCTAGCTGCAGGAAAGCCATCAGGTCTGGAGGTGGAGAAATTGGATGGAAGGCTGTTATATTTGAAGGGCAGGAATGGACCTCAATATCGTAAGTTGGTCATCATCAGGGAAGTGTGGAGGTGGAGCAGAAAAGACTGTACTCCAGAATTTAACAAAATCATCAAAGTCTGCTAGAGGTGGACCTTGCAGGCTCTGATCCTCCGTATACCACTTTTTGATATCTGTCAGTCAGCCATCCTCTTATCCATGCTAATATTGTATAACCCAAACCCATTTTCTCCAATTTATGCAACAGTCTATCATGCTGTATTCTGCCAAAAGCCTTAGCAAAATCCCAAAGTATCATGGTGTATCCATTTTCCTTGTCTAGTTCAATGGTAACATTGTTATAGAATGTGAGCAAGTTGCTAAAACATGACCTCCCCTTAGTAAACCTATGTTGTTCATTGCAAAGTAGAGATTCACTGTCAACCCATTTCTGAATGCAGGCCCTAACCAATTTTTCCAAAATCTTCACCACCACCCCTGAGATACTAATTTGTCGATAGTTGGATACATCGGTCTTTGCACCACCCTTGTGCAATGGAATTACCATACATTCCTTCCATTCCTGTGGAATCATCCCTGTTCTGAGACTCATATTAAGCATCCTGGTCAAAGAAATGGCCAGTTCAGCTGAACACTCTTCTAGCACACGTGCTGATATTTCATCAGTCCCTATTGCTGAATTGTTATTCAATTTATACAACAGCTCTAATACCTTGGCCTCACACACCTGCGTTTCTTCATCTGATGAGGTAACAGTGTGATCAATGTTGCGTTCACTAGGTTGAAAGCTTTTAACGAAATGGACACACATTAACTGAATAACCTCTTCTGCATCAGTAACCCTCATGCCATCTGGATTTAGAAGTCCTGCTTTCATATTCATTCTTTCTTTTACTTGCAGCATATCGATAGAATTCTTGTGGGTTGTCTTTAGCATGCAGAGCCAGTTTCTTTTCATACTCAGACTTTGCTTTCCATACAACAGTTGTGACTATTCTAGCCTGCTGCTTATGATGTTCATAACAGACTTCATCCTTATGCAAATGGTATTCCTTCCACATTATCCTTTCTTACGAATCTCTTGCTTAATAAGATTACACATCCATTTGACTCCTACTCTATTTCTTCTTCGAACTCTCAGGCCCCTTTTTTATCACATCATTAAAGTATTGTTTAAATGCTTCCCATGCACTGTCAACATTCTTTCCATCCAGCAACTAATCCCATTCCACTGAACTGAGTATAGTCCTCAGTTGGCCATAATATCCTACTTTGCAGTTCAGCATGTAACCTTTTCTGAATGGAACATTCATCAACTTAGTCACTTCCCAAGTGAGTACCGCATGATCACTATCTTTGTGTGTGTGTGTGTGTGTGTGTGTGTGTGTGTGTGTGTGTGTGTGTGTGTGTGTGTGTGTGTGTGTGTGTGTGTGTGTGTGTGTGTGTGTAATGTACACACACACACACACACAAAGACAAGCTATATTACATTTCAAACAGTATGCCAAAGTGACAATAATTTAATCAACCATTATTCTACTGGCCTGACCTTTAGTGGAAAAAATAAAACATCAGAGCTATATTGTATTTATGACATCATTAGAGAACAAATTCATATAGATAGTTTTAATACAGCAAAAGTGGTGGCCTAATCCATAATTTAACATGGGTGTTGTTATATTAGTGTTATTATTATTATTATTTGACACCTCCAGGGAGTCCAAAGACTCATCAAGGGAGAGTGTGCCAACAGCAGCGAATGATTGGTCCCCTTCCAACTACTAACCATGCGCAAACTTACTTAACTGAGCCATTAGTAGCAGAGGCTCTACCAATCGACCAACCTTTGCCAGCAATTTTGTTATGATCCTAGATTACTTACAGTCCTAATTATAATTATAATTAACTCTTAGACCAAAAGGTTATGTGGGTAGAATATGCACCATCCATATTCTTGGGATTTTTAGACTACCATTATTCTTAAGATTAGGGCGGTTGATAAAAATTTCACAGGCCTCCTTTTTTTTTTTTTTTTCACTTTTTTTTTTCACTGATATTCCTGGCAGTAGAATAACGATTGATCAAATCATTGTCATGCTATGCTATTTGTTATGCTGTTTTAAATGTAATATAGCTTGTCTTTGTATATATATATATATGCATACTCCAGATGATGACCTTAATATAAAGGTCGAAATGTCGAGAAATTAAAGTAATTATTCCTAACACAGTTGTAGTCTCCATAATTTTACTGAAATAAAATCACCTTTCCACTAATCTAATTTGCTCATGTATTTCTTTGCCAACATCTTCCACATTTCCATGCCTATCGCAATATCTCACAATATATCCTATCTCTACATCATACTGCTTCATAATCATTACCACTATTTTTTCCTCTGCATTTCTACCTTGTGCACAATTCATCTGCTCTCATCACCAACACTATCCTCTTCTTCTTAAAACATCATCCTTCCATCTCTATTCTGATCAGTATGATAACCTCATCCAACCATGTAAAAATCACTTATACTAGTGATTTTTAGACAAACTCAATCAATGCAACAAATATGCACCACCTTTCCTATTTCTGATATTCCTGATATACAAAAGCAAGTGCAGCATTCACTTTTAGGTTTGTAAGCAGTAAAATCTGTGACAATTCTCAGCCTGATCCCCCATGCATCCCAAACCAACAACTCTTTGCACTTATCACTGTCACATATGAACTACACATTCACGATTCATTACAGCATCCATATTCATTCCTCTGTATTTCTCTCTTCATCCCAACCTCCCTTTTTTTTCCTGTTAACATTGCTCATCCTATTGGTCTCACACTACTCTTGTCTTTGTCCATTCACAATCACTTCTTTACTCTTACTTATATCACTATCCTGTTCCTTCATATCTCCTCTTATTTCTTCAAATCTGTTATTCACCTTTAACTTTTTCATTACTCTCCAGGCTAGCTCATAACACATCCATTCAGATGCACATTTTACCCACATGACTATATATTTGCTTAAGAGTTTCACTGACCTGACAGCTGTTTAAATTGCTGTTTCTTATCCGAAACAAAGCAGAAAACTACAGTCACTAAGAAAACTAGAAACCAGATTCTGGTAGAAAGGCTTACACATTGACTGTTCATCACTGTATTTTTAAGGAAATTGCTCTCTAGACTAATTATTGATTTTTAATTAACATTTCTGATATTTTGGCAAGTCAAATTGCCATCATCAGGAAACATAGTAACAGTATGATATGTGCATGCAGGTACTAACAGTGGGTAGATGAAGATGAAACATGGCAACCAAAGTTGAGCCTAAAGTCCTAAATACTGCTGCCTAATGGGATAAATGGGTGTCTTGGCTGTTGGACTGAAGTTCCAAGGATGAGTGCTTCCCAAATTTGGGGCAGTTTTCATGAAACCAGACTTGATTAGGTTTTGATAGTTTCTTAAGGCTGAAGCATATTCTAGGAATAATCTCTCATGCTTATATTTGCTGCAGTGAAATATAGTTGTCTTCCAGTGCATCTTTTGATGAGTGTCCAAACCATGGTCAGCAAGTCTTGAGTAACTGTAGTGGTAGCACTATATGTAGTCCTTGTGTTTGACAATTCTGATATTGGCTGTCCTGCCTGTTTGGCCACAATAGGACAATTTTGCAACTGCAAGGAACCTGATAAACACCTGACAGGTCTAGATTTTATATATATATATATATATATATATATATATTAATGATGATCCCACACATACGAGAGTGGTCTGAAAAGCTCTCGGCCTAACAATGAAAAAATGAATTTATAATTTCAAAATCATTTTTATTTTTCAACATAATCTCCCTTAAGATTAATACGTTTATTTCAGCGATATTCCAGCACCATTATCTCACCCCCTGTATAGTGATTCTCAGTAAGATCTGCAAAATACCCCTCTACAGCTATAACCACCTCTTCATTCGAAGAAAAATGCTGACCAGTGAGGAAGAGTTTTAGTTTTGGGAAGAGATAGAAGTCAAAGGGGGCCAAATCTGGGAAATAGGGTAATGTTCCAACATTCATAGTGCAGATCCTTTAATTTTACCATTGCCAAAACACCTTTGTGGGCAGGTGCATTGTCCTGATGAAAGATGATTTTTTTTCTTTTGCAAACCATGTCTTTTCTCACGAATTTTTTTGGCTAGTCTGATTAAAAGATTGGAGTAATATTCCCTGGTTATTGTTTTACCCTTTTCAAGATAATTAATAAACAAAATGCCTTTAGCATCCCAAAACACCAATGCCATGACCTTTCTTGTTGATGGAACTGACTTTGTCTTTGGCGTTGAACAACCAGCTTCTGTCCACTGTTTTGACTGCTGTTTGGATTCTGGTGTGTAATGCTAAATCCAAGTCTCATCCATAGTAATAAATCGATGCACAAAATCAGTTTTATTCTTTTTATTCTTGTTACAAATGCTCCAAGCACTGTTCAGAGATTTTCATGTGAGTGCATTTTTGATCTGCTGTGAGCAAGTGCGGCACCATCTTGAACAAAGCTTTTTCATTTGCAATTCTTCATGCAAAATATATCCTGCATGTTCTTTTGAAATGCCTATAGTCTCAATAATTTCATGCACTTTGACTTGCCAGTCATCCAATACCACTTGATCAATGATTTCTGGTGTTGTTACACTTTTTGGATGTCCTTCGCGTGGATCATCTTCAAGGCTGGTACGGCCATGTTTGAACTTGACAGCCCATTTCTTAATTGTCGAAAACGAAGGAGAAGAGTGCCCATAAACTTTTATGAGCTTCGAATGAATTTCTTTTGGCGTTAAATCTTCTTTTACAAACAATTTTATAACCATTTCAAGGGATACAGACAACACTTTTGCTTCAGACAGCTGTATAAAACAAACTTCTGTTTGAAAATTCTACTTGATAGAATGACTTGCAATTTCACATGGATGCTCATGACAGATGTACCAACTTAGAAAAAAAAAATAGTGTTGCCATCTATGGTTGAGGCTGAGAACTTTTCAGACCACCTTCATAAAAGGTCACAAGATCTATAACAATACAGTGACATGTGTGGGCAAATGATTAAGGAGGAAATGTAACCTGTTGATATGTTTCTTAAAGAGTGGGAGGTGTTCAGTGGAAAAAACAATATGGGTAAGATTGTTCCAAAGAATAGAGATGGATAGAATAGGAAGCTGATGGTGTTGGCCAGTAACTGCTCTAGTTCTTATATGGTTTGAAGAAAGTGGAGGAAAGATAGCAGCGAATTCAGAGGCAATGCCCATGAAAGTACATATAGAAAAGGTGCAGTGCTGAAAAGCCTATGATAAAGTGACTGAAGGGAATCTGTGAGGGAAGGGTCATCTATTCAGATATATCAGTGAAATTGGTACCAAGTATGATAACACAAATAACAGAGCAAAGCATACTTGGTGTATTTGTAGGGAAAAAAATTTTGAGACTGCCAGTGCTCTTCAAGTTCAACATGAATTTTGAGTGAAGCTGAATGCAAGAAGCCTCCAAGTGATTGGGAACAAACATTGTGCAATATGACAACATATTTTTTTTTGAGATGACACATTTAAAATGTTTTCATTTGACTTTCATTCTCATAAGCCTGCTGAGTTAACAGACACCAAACATAATGATGTGTCACATATTTAGATAAATAAATAGAATTAAAATTGGAGAGCTTTTCAGAAGTTCCATATGAACAAAAAGCCAATCTGATCTCCTTAAGCAGATCATTTATAAAATGCACATTTTCCTCAATTTATCAATAATGAATGTCTTTAATAAGTTTGTAATAAAATTTATTACAAAAGAGCACTAACCAACAATCCTTTCTAATTCTGCATGTTCATGTTCAGATGTGAATGTATCAGCTACTAGTTTCCCTGGAGGAACTTTCTGGCCTACAGGCAATGTTCCCGTGTCTCCCTCTTCTAATTCAAAGGCAGTATTGATCACTCCTGTCCTGGGAACAGGAGGAGGTTCACTTTCCAAAGCTTGTAATTTTTTGGATCCCCGTATAGATGTACGAAGGAATTCTTCTTCTTCAGCTAATCTTTTCTCTTCTTCTTTCCTCTTCCTAATGTCTTCCTGTAAAACAAATGCAAGAATGTAAACATGGCCACCTAGCAAGGCAAAACATTATTTACAATTCCTTAGCATTAACATTATTTAAAGTTGCCTATGATTTGCAAAAGTGATAAAAATTATAATTATTATTGCTATTGTTAATACTATATAGTATTAACTAAGATAAAAAATCCAAATGGCTATTTTTTCTGGTGAAGTTAAATTAAGGGGATAAAAATCCCTTATTATTTTACAGCCAGTATGCGAAACTCTGATATCAAAAACTACGATCTAAGAGTTTCATGCCGAAGAACTATCGGCGAATCCAAGCGTAAGTGAACACCTGGTAGTGCAACACCGAGGCAACTCGAAGCAAAGGTGGAGCAAGCTCCCTCACTATCCTTGATATTTTCTCATAATGTAAAACACAGCTCCTAGGAGATGTAATACTGCCTTACATTATGAGGAGAGGTCACTACCCAGACCGGTTTATTTTCTTTATTATTATTATCCTTTATTATTTTACTGGCTGTAAAATAATAAGGGATTTTTATCCTTATTATTTACCCTTAATTTAATTAATGAACCCGGTCTGGGTAGTGATCTCTCCTCATAAGATAAGGCAGTATTACATCTCCTAGGAGCTGTGTTTTACATTATGAGAAAATATCAAGGATAGTGAGGGAGCTTCTCCACCTTTGCTTTGAGTTGCCTTAGTGTTGTACTACCAGGTGTTCACTTACGCTTGGATTCGCCGATAGTTCTTTGGCATGAAACTCTTAGATCGTAGTTTTCGATCTCAGAGTTTTGCATACTGGCTGTAAAATAATAAGGGATTTTTATCCCCTTAATTTAACTATACAGTATTATTATTACCATCATGAAGGCCCATTGAGATGGAAGAGCCAGGCTGAACATGTAGATACAAATCAAGCCTGGAATTAAATGAATTCCCACTAATCATATCTAGTGTTATCCATTCTGGTAGCATAACTTGAAAAGTATGCTGCACAACTTCCACATAAACCTCTCATCCTAATGCCACATATCTTAACAAAGAAAGAAAACTTTTAAGTTATCAAAACACCTGGTTAAATTATTGAAAGCTTTAAACTGTTCTACTAACTTCTACATTAATAATTCTTAACACTTTGTATTCATGATTAAAGATATACATCTACAAAGGGATGAAAATCATGGCTAGTTTTGATGTCACTTTCCTCTATACTAATGTGCCCACTGAAGAAGTATTAACTCATTTACAAGTTATCTAGAAAAGTCATGACACTCTTGATTCATTGTATCAATTCAGGTTCATAAATTCCTATTCAGAAACACTATCTACAAACAGAACTTTAACTTAGCAACCCTCTGTCACCTGTATTGGCAAATATATACTTAGAGGCCTTCAAAGAAAAAGCCATAAATGCCTTTCCATTAAAACCAAGACTGTGGAAAAGATATATTAATGATGTTTTCTTGATTTGGAGCCATGGTCCAGATTCCATCCAAGTGTTCTTGAACCATCTCAATAACCAATGCCCTAGAATAGAACCAAAAGTCTAGAATTTATCATGGTGCTAGAGGTTATCTTGTTCCCTTCCTTCTCCTATAAAACTAACTTGTTCATTGGAAAAATTGAAGATCTCTATCTACAGAAAACCTGCACATAGTAACAGATATCTTAATGCTCAGTCTCATCATTATCCACCCTCAAAAACTTAGTATCATTTCTACTTTGGGAACCTGTGCACATATCTCATCAGTGATGAAGATGAGATCGCGAAAGATTAAAGTTGATTTCATTGACTTTTCAGAAGAATGGATATTGTAAAGTGACTATTTCTAAATTCTTGATAATCCATCTGCATGATGGATTAAACTGCAAGATAATCATGTGAAAAATTTTATTTCTCTTCTGTATATCAGTTTCATTTCAACCAAATTACCAAAAATTCTCAAGAAATGTAAAATCTATACTTCATTCATCACAACGGATCACAATGGGTGATTTTATTTATGATAATATAGAACTGAGATGGCAAGATAGCATCTGGAGGCAAAGAAAATAAATTTCATGAATTTCGTTTTTGGGAACAACTATTTTAAGCAGTATATAAAAGAGGGCAGATGAGGATCAAAGCCTTGAATTTGATCATCTCAGCAGAGGATGTCACCATAAATGAGATGTCAAATCTCCTGATTGGTAAGAGTAACCATGAACTGAATACCTGAGTGGTTGCCAGCTATGTGAGGACTTCTGTGAGTAAAGGATATATAGACCTACCAGTATAGGGATTATGAAAAGCTCAGGACACAGCTTGTAGCTGTATATCATGGAATGAAGAGTTGGATGGAAAGGAGATCAATTCTGCTAGGATGCTATTCAAGAACCACCTTGCACAAGCAATGTATAAATAGATTCCAATTATCATCATATCATTATCAAATTTCTGATATATATCCTCAGGGAGTGTACAGGATTTTGTGACAGTACCACATGAAAAAGTTACATCATTATTAACTTCCTATCAACCATTTTCTCCAAATTAGTCCGTTACTTGTCAACATTCCAATATTATCTGATCTTATATTTCTGTCTTCTAAAGCACTTTGTACTGTGTCATGTAAAATCCACCTATATCTTGGTCTTCCTGTAGGTCTTTTCCTGCCATCCTGGTAAAGAACACTTGTTTTACCCATCTTTCCTCTTCTATTCTGTTTAAGTGGCCCTATCACCTGAGGTTAGCTCTGTTAACACATTCTGGAATGCCAACAATGTCAAGTGCTTTCCTAATATTCTCAGTCTTTGATCAAGAATTTTATTTCTAACCCAGCTTATTTCCAACCCAGTGATTCTTCTGAATCACTAGAAGCTGGGTTAGAAAGATCATAAATTAAAATTGGTTTGAACCATGTCTTGTATACAGTTGGTTTAGTGTTTTGAATTGTTCTCTTATTCCATATTATAAATTTATTCAGTTGACTTCCTACCATACCAGCTTGGTTAATTCTGCTGTCTATTTCTAAATTTAATTTGCCATCTTCACTAAAAATTCTGCCTAAATAGCTGAAATGTTTTACTTATTCTATAGGTTCAGGATGCAGTTAATGTTTTCAATGTTCATGACTGTTTTCAATGACTCTATCATGCTGATTTCCATACCAAATTTATTACAGCAGTTATTCAATTTAGTCAGGGAATCCTGCAGACTTGTCCTGGATTTATTTAGGAGTATAACATCATTTGCATAAAGTAAAGAGATGAGATTAACATCTCTTTACTTTATGCAGCCCACAGGATCTCATGGGAAAAAACCACCATGGTCCACCACAGCAAATTCAAAAAAGAGAGACTATTTTTAGAATCAGCAGCAGCTCTCAGAAATCAACCAAATCTTAATAAATATGGTTGCATTAAGCTTCCTAAGATTTGGGAAACACTTATCATCAGAGATCCCACCTTACATTCCAGGCCACCTACAACTGCCCTTAGAGGATGCTCCATCTAGATAGGACTTTAGAGTCATCCATGTGGTTGGGCTTAGTATTGTGTGGTATTTGTGTATATGCTAATTAGTTTTTGTAATCCCTGAAGACGTCTCAGTGACTGAGACAAAATATAGGAAGTATTAAATTCTGTTGTAATCCTTTCTGAGTGCTGTATACAATCCATTAAGCCTCCAACATGACGTCCTCACAGCACTTAAGCCTCTATACACAGATTAACATCTCCATTTTTGATATGAAGTTTAATACCACTTTCATAACATGATCCATATAGATGATGAATAACAGTAGAGATAATATACACCCTTGTCTAACACCTGATTTAACATGCAAACCATCTTCCCGTAACTCCTTCAATTCTAACTGCTGATTTTACAACTCAAATATAGGCTAAATATTGCTTGATATAATGTCCCATTTACACCATACAAGTGGAACATTTTGAACAGTTTTCCTCTTGGCACCTTATCATATACCTTTTCCAGATCTGTACAATGTAAATACAAATCCTTATATTCTTATGATTTCTCAACTATTTGCCTTAAAGTGAAAATCTGATCATGACAACCTCTGTTTGACCTGAATCCAGCTTCTTCTTCTCCAAGCTCCTCCTCAACAATTTTTCTGAGCCATTTCTCAAGTACTTGCATAAATCTTACCAGGAACACTCAGTAGGAAACCTATATAATTCTCACATTCAGTTTCATTTCCCTTTTTGAGGTGGACACTATGAGTGCTCTAATCGAATCATCTGACCATGTCTTCTGAATTATGCTTTGGTGGAGCTTGAAAACCATGTACAGCTTTCAAGCTCCACTGAAAGAAAAAAAAAAAATTCCACAGTCTCTATCCCCATAATCCAGATACCAAATCTGTACATAATAGTCCAGTTACAGTTTCAAAGCCTTGCAAAGAGGCAAAATAACTTCCTTATCTTTACATGCCAATATTCATTTAAAATCAAAATTATTCTTTGAGTTTGTAATTGTAATTACAAACTCAAATTTGTAATTACAAATGCGACCTTTGAACTTCAAATTCTTATCCACCAGTTATAACTCCAAAAGGTGTTACATTGAAACTTGCTGAATGGAATACGTGAAAGTAAAGTAGTAGAAAGTAGAGATTTAAGAAAAAGACTGTGGCAGTAAGTAGTTACATGGGTGTGTCAGGTTGTAGCATACAGATCAAATATACAGCAGAATGATATTACAAGGAGTGTTAAATATATCAGCAAATTATCACATTATGGGAGATTTTTAACCACAGTTTAATGACCTACACCAGAAGTAAAACACCACATTAAAGGAAAGAAATGGAATTTACAAAGTTGCAGAAGATCAAGTGTTGGATCTGAGGAAAAACATCACAATAATCATATCAGATGGCAGATAACAGTAGCAGTTATCAGCCATCTGAATTCACCAAAGTTTGTTGGTGTAAATCATCCAGATAGATATGATATCTGACATTGGAAAGAAAACAGATGGCATAATGAAGGTGGATGAGCAGGAGTAAAGATATAACAAAATCTTGAAATAAATGCATCAAGAGAATCAAATGGATAGCACATGTATATTTAAGGAATGTGCAAAGGAATTGGTAGTACCTCTAATATGGTTGTTAATTCAATTCTTAACTTCAGCATAGAGAGAGAGAGCGAGAGAGATGATAAAATAGTTATGGTGCATAAGAGTGTTGTCAAAGCAAAGGAAGCAAGTTATATTCTATTGTGGTAGTTAAAGGCTTGGAAGAAAATTGGTCAGCTAAAATTCAGGAATTATTAACCACTAGATGGTCGAAACAATCACAAGGTCTCGCTAAACCAGCAACACATCTGTCATATTGACCCTAAAACTCATCTGCACTGTTAGCATTTACAACAAACTCACCACACATAAAAATATGCTCACTCAATCCCTTATTTGCCATTGTACACAGCTTAAAGGAATGACCTCTTATCTTCCTCATTAATCTGGTAAAGTTCTCTTGTCAGCATAAATGCTTCTATCAAATCACCTTTTTTTCTGTCTAATGTAATGTATAGTCCAATTACTGCTTTATTACTCATATTCAAAGCCTCTCCAAAGTTTCCTCACCCAAACAAAAAGAGGTGATCAAATCTGCACATAATAGTTCATGTGTTGTTCTAATCAGAGCATTGCATACTAGTACAGCTATAAAAGGCTCTGATCATAACTATATCTCCTTATCTCTATCTCCTCAGTGCACCCCTTATTAGAGCAGCAATGTATTGTGAAATCTTTGTAACACTTGCAATGTGCTTCTAAACTTCAGGCCTCTTTATCACTCTTGGGATCACTCTTGGTGGATGTGATTTGGGATCATCACTTGAGATCCCAAATCACATCCACCTCCTGGAGGAGTATAGTTCCATCAACACAGTACACAGCTCTACACCTCTGCATTCCAAAGTGCAACACTTATTATTATTATTATTCGTGACACCTCCAAGGAGTCTGAAGACTCATCGCGGGAGGACACCTGCTGTATGACTCTCCGTCTCCACCACTACCGAACCTCTACTACCAATCAACTACATCAGCACCATCTACTGCCCACCACCACAACAAGTATTCTTTGTCTGTAAATTGCATGTGTTCTGAAGGCCCGATTTGTCTGTATGCAGGATGAAAAACCCAAGTTTCCAGGAGAAAAAGCCCTGCTACCTCCATATGAGATCGGCTAACTCACCGTCAATTGAAAAAGTCCATATAAAGATTCTTCCCGTCATGACGGGAATCGCACTCAGGCCTTTTCCAATCAAAGGGCGCAATGTACCGTCGCTCTTCCAATTGCGCTATGGAGGCAATTTTTACCCTTTTGAATGATAATGGACCCATCTGGCATCTCATCCATCCAACTAGAAGTATAATCTTCTTCATGAAGAGACTAAACATCAGCATCACTTCTTATAACTTTCCCCAGCTTTACCATCATCATTATCAGCAGCAACAAACAACTGAATATCCCCTGTAAATCTACATGAAATATCATTAATAAATAAGTCAAAAATTAGTGGCTCAAGAAGAGAACCGTGTGACATGCCAATGGTTACTACGATCACTGCCTCATCATACACAACGTGCCTGCATCATTGAGACAAGTCATGTATGATGAGGTGACTAATATATAAAAAAAGTCCAAAAGGGGAAAAAAAAACTACACATTATGAATTTCCCTTATCCAATATGTGATCCATTTCATGTAATTTGTATAGCAAACTGTCGTGGCAATCTGTCAAATGCTTTCACAAAGTCAAAAATAAATAAATAAATAAAAATACGCTATATAAAGTCCCCTTATTGAATATGTTAATGACTGTTCTTTTTTATAAAATGCAAATGGCCTGTTAAAGTAAAGCAAAGGTTAGTAGTTGGAAGGGGACCAATCGTTCAATGCTGTTGGCACACTCTCCCTCGATGAGTCTTTGGACTCCCTGGAGCTGTCTAATAATAATAATAATAATAACCATTTATAAACTAACCCATACTGATCATTACTGAGAATCTCACAGTTATCAACACAAGCCTGTATTTTATTCCTAACCAATTTCATCAATGCCTTAATAATAACTGGAATTCAGTCCTTCCAGAATCTTCCTCTCTCTCATCCTTGTATCTCACTTGTCCTTCCGCAACCTACTTACCATAAATAAAAATTATATATGCACTAATCAAAATAGGGTGTTTCATTCAAGTTTTGTACAGGAGATTTAAAAATGTTCCACAATACTATATCAGTAATGAAACTATATTGTCTTGTGTATATATCTTATTGTTTTTGTCCATTGTGTGTTCAAATGGAAATGTTGATTTTTGTAAAATCAACAAAACCACAGAGCCTGAACTCCATTTATTTTCTACTGAAAACCAACCTATACAGGACATTATATTCACAATACATCAGCACACCACCAACCTCAGAAATATGGCACCATAAAATCCTTAGTGACCTAGAGCAGCGCATCCCAAACTGTGGGCCACGGCCCCCTTGGGGGTGGCAGGTTTTGTTGAGGGGGGGGGTGAAATAATGAAAACAAATTTAAAATGTTTTAAGACTAAGTAGATTTTTTTTATTTTAAAAGAAACGTATTTTTCTTTTTTGTTATTTTTTATATTTTAATGGAAAAATTCACACATTGGTGTTGGTTCACAAACTTTGCTTCCTGCGTATTTCGGCACTTAATGAATATTAGTAAATATTGCTTATTCATATGTTTCATTTTAAAGCAGTGGTTAATTGTATTTACTTCGAATGCTCTCCAGGGAAGCTCCAAATCTTCCTCCCTTTCATCACGTGTTCGTAATCAGGGACTGTTGATATTGACTTTATATATATATCAAAACTCGTTTTATATTATCACTGTCATCCGAGCTAGTTTTCTGTTACCAATAAAAGTTTCGCATATACTTCACACATGAAAAAAAAGCTTAAACAAGTTCATGTGGGGAGATAGTAACTCGCTTGCAGTGGTAAACAACACGCCATCCCTAACAGCCACTACACTGCAGAGGCAATAAAAACAAGTACTTTTATTATGCCAGTGAATAAGGTATGAGGAGTCTGTGTAATATATTTCTCAACAAATAGTGCAATTAGAGACAACTGAGATAAAAACCCACTAATTAATGAATCACATGCCCCCTCATACAGAAACTATGCTATATAGACTGAAACAAAACCATATGTTGCATGAGCAAACACAGTATCTAACTAAAAACTATTGTTATTAATTAGATGTGCGTGAGTTCAATTTCCCAAGTCAGCAATAAAATTCAACCGAACATGTTAAAATTCGTATAAGTGTTAAAACTAAGTAATATATATATAATAAATGTTATGGCAGTTTCACATATGGAATTCGGTTGAAGAGAGTTAGCATTTCAACTCAATTGTCAGCTATGTTTTTATCTTTCGGTTGGTTATGATCTTTTGTTAATACCGCACCAATCATATGCACGTTTTAATAACCTGCCTTTGCTGTCTGTTTCGCCTTAGGCTTAATTACCGTAAAGAGAGAAAAGTCACAAAAGAGAAAAATGTTCCTGGTCCAGGGATTCCCTTATTCAGGTAATAGTCACTAATTTCATGTTATCAGTCTATGGTGTGCCAGTATCGGTAAGTGGTGGTATTATTTGATCTATTCTATGTTAAAAAATTTAACCCTGAGATGGATAAGTGGCTGATAAAAAATAAAAAAAAAATCCTGCGAACAATCAGAAGAAGCAGAAACAGACTCAAAAAAAAAGGACAGTATTTCATATTTTACCAGAACAGCCCGCATCATCTTCAGATCCAAACGGTAAGAGGCAAAAAATGTAATATATGCATTTGATTTTTGCAATATTTGCTGTGTATGTTTTGTATTGAATATAAATACAATAAATATTATAATAATATATCTCTCTATTACGATTTTTTTTCAAGGGGGCCGTGAAATATTTTAATTTTTGCAAAGGGGGACCTGACATCCAGAAGTTTGGGAAGCACTGACCTAGAGCACACAGGATTTGTTCTTTCAAACAGGAATTGGAAACCATAAACAAACAGCTCTACTAAATGGATTCAACCCAAGAACAACACAAAAAAATAGTTAAGACCACTTCAAGACAACAACCAAGAGAAGTAGAACTACACAAGACTCCCATACCTTATATAAAAGGCATCTCTGAATGAGTAGCAAAGATTATAAAAAAACACCAACTTATTGCTACCTTCAAACCCATTAACAAATTTATAATCTGTTACCTTCTCCAAAAGACAAACTGTCAACAATGATATACCAATGTTCATGCAATCTGTAATACTATAGACAAACAGAGAGATCAGTCTATAAATGTATTTCTTAACATCAAGACCACATCCAACTCATCAAACCACACAAATCAGGCTTGGCATAGCATGGAATTGAAAATGCAAACCAAAGAATTTAATGGGAAAACATAGAGTTTTTACATAGATCTGTGTACAGATATGAAAGACTATTCAAAGAAAGTAATGAAGCTCTACTTCATAGACCAAACATTAATCATAATGATTGCTTTACTATCCCAAGAGTTCGGGAAACTGTTATACTGAATCGTGTTAAATAGAATGTATCATAATAATTAATTTAATTTATCATTTCAGTCCAATACTTTTAACTTAACATAGGTGCAACTACTTGCACAGAGGGATTCAAATTTGGAACATGTACTGTACTGTTTATTGTTCATATTCCTTACAACCTGTTACAAGGTTGTTCATACAACCTGTAGCTACTGTATTTTCACAATTTGATTATGAATGTTCTTGATGGCCATATCATGATCAAAAAGATAATACTAAAATCCAGTGTCTTCAGTACATTCACTGTTCCTCATTTCCTGATGATCAGGTACTATACAGATGAAGTGCTTGGATGAATGTCGAGTTGTTTTGAACTACAGTTGAAGCAATGAAATAACTAAGGTTATGAAGCCAGTGTATTATGACTGTAATTAGGTATGTTCTTTTGGCTAGTTTGCCTGTTTTACAGAATTAAAAAAAAAATCACTGCCACTTAGGAGAAATATAAACAGAAGACAGAATGAATGAAGATGCCTCTTGAACTGAAAAAAAAAAAGTCTGGGTGATAACTGGTCACTTCAGCAATAGCTAATCTTGGACAATCTGTCATCTGCAATAACAGGTGGATGACCTTAGCTTGCAGTAGGGTTCATACTCTACTTCAGGCTAAGTAGAGTGGGTTATGCTGTTGATAACAGCACACCCCAGCACCAAATCACGCTTTTAAGCTCAGCATAATAATGTGATGGTTTCTAACTTGGTTCACCTGAAACATTTATTCAATTTAGTGACTCTTGACTTGGTTGCTCTTACATAGGTGACTGTGGTGTCAGACCTGTATTAACTCCCCATAATTTTCAGAACAAAGCTATGCCAATTGTCTAATTAAATATTATCACAATATCCATTTTCTATATGTAGAATAAATGAAGAAGAGGTACATTTTTCATGGTTTTTTTTTACTTTGTTTGACTAAGCTAAACATTACATAAACAGGATGTTTCATCAAGAACTGATTGATTACAAATACTTAAAACTCGAAAGTTCTTTAGAGACAGTAAATAATCCAATAAATATCATTTAGTGGACAAGAACCAACTTTTAATTTCAAGTGTTGCAAGCTATGAACATTATATATAATATATCCATTTTGCAATAACATAGCAAATATCCTGCCTCTATTCAAACTACTGCTAGGTTCTATGTAACAAAACAACATTCACTGATACAATGCTTTGAAATAATCCTTTCAATTCATTAAGTGTCCTTGGTAGTGGAGAAAGGAAAGCATGCTTCTTGACATAACAATACACAAAAAGAAGTAATAAGTCCTTTAATGTCACAGAGTCCTTTTCTTGGGAACTGAACTTTTTCTTGAATGGATAGTAATTTTGTTTTCCAAAATTAAATTTTAGCCACAAATATCCATTACCCATCTTGCAGCCAAGAATTGCTGCTTGAGAAAAAACTTGACATATCCCTCTACTGATTGACATTTAAATAGTTTACTATTTTAGAGTTGCATCAGGAATATATATATATATCAGTTCAACATATGAGAGGTTGTGGAACCTGCTATAGTATGCCCACAGATACGAGACCCTTAGACACTTCTGCAAATGCCAACAGAAGGAGAATCCATTCTGATAATAGGGTAATCAATCCGTAATCCATATTGTGGAATGAGTTGTTTATTATTACACAGAGGAAAATTAACTTCTCTTTTACGATTATTGTAGTTTTTAAAGTGGTAACTATTTTGTTTGTATAACAGTTGGAACATTTTACCCATAAAGCAAGTGATTTTGCATGTTGTTGACCAATTATTTCGTTGCCTTATTTCTTTCTCCTTCAACATGAACTGACTCTTCTTGGCAGTCTTCCAACGAGAGCTCTCCCTTCTGTGATCAGACTATATTTATAGAAAGGGTTTAGGGGGTTGACTCTTGAAAAGCTAGAGGTTGTAATAGAAAAAACTTTGGGAGAAAGAATGTTCTGGAGAACAGAAACAGATGGAGTGAAAGAGAAAAAGTAGATTTGATGAGTTTGCAGAGGAATGATTTGGTGGAGCAGTACCCATGAAAGTACCTGAAGAAAAGACAAACCTGAAATAGAGATTGTTAATCAGTAAATCAGGCCACTCTCTTTTGGAGGGTGATTTAAGGTTTTTTTGATGCATCTATAAACATGTGAACAGTATTCTAAAAAAGGTGAGGAAGACACATTTGGGATTTGTACATAGTAAATAACTAAATGTGTGAAACGTTTTTTTTTTTTTTTAGAAGATAAAGAAGCACTTGATATAGTGTGAATGTACTGGGAAAAGTTAGAAATAAATGTCAATTAAAGTCCAAAATAATCTGATCTTGCCTGGCAATTTTCAAAGGTGAAGGTAACAGAAAGTGAATGAACTGAACTCCTTTTATTATTATTCTACAGGCATAGGGTGCTTAAGGGTCAAAGCTGTATAACTGAGAGGAGACCTACACATAGCCTTTAAAGGAATGCAGAGAACTGACGAGGCCTTCTGACCTAATGTCCAGTCCTCACCTTCTCGTGGTGCACTCTGTTAGGTATCTACCTGGCTACTGAACGAACGAGGATGGGCTGGCAATTTGGGATTTAGCCGACCAAATTGTATTCTTATTGGCTTAAACCAATATAGAAAATGATGGTACAACATGACAAAATTTCATGCCGGCTGGGGCATCACCCAGTTAAACAAGGCACTCGTTGTTTTCGCCAGGGAACCAGGGCGAACAGCGAAAAGTCAGCCACTGAAACGAATCTGAAATCACACCCCAACTCAACATCATCAGAGTTAAAGATCAGTACTATCATAAGAAGCCTGAATGGCAAAGAAATGGAGCTAGCTGAGGAATTGGATAAGTACCAGATCGACATAATAGGGGCGACTGAAACACAAAAGACAAAACTGGTGAGATCTTTTTGAGCAATAAATGCAAAATGTTATATTCAGGCAATGACAATCAAGGAAAAGAAGGAGTAGCCATAGTATTCAACACAAAATATGAGGCTCATCATCTTGAATGGCAGGCAGTGTCAAGTAGAGTGATTTGGGCAAATATCAGAATGGGGAACTGGACAATAAGACTTATTTGTGCCTATGGTTTCACAGAAGGTTCTGCTAAGGTAGAAGCGGAAGAAATTTTTGAGGCTCTAGAGAAAGCTACTGACACAATGAAAAAGGAAAAGTTAGTCCGTGTTGGGGATCTAATTAGCAGAGTAAGAAGTGATTGTCAGACATACAAAAATATTTTGGGAAAATATGGAGAAAAGAGCAAAGCCAATAATAATGGCAAATACCTGTTGAATTTCTGCTCAGGACATGGACTGGTTATTACTAACACCATGTTCCAAGATAAAAATGTGCACAAATTCACATGGAGAGAAGAGGCAAGGAATAAGAAAAGTCTCATTGACTATGTTATTGTTGATAGTGATGTTTTCTCCCTGGTGCAGGACACCAGAGTGTACAAGAGAATTTGAAATTGGAAGCGATCGCTATTTAGTCTTGAGCAGGATAAAACAGAATTTCGTACTGAAAAGAATAACATGTAAGAAAGTTTTAAAGGGAATAAAAGTTGAGCAGCTCTCAGATGTGAACTGTAGACTAAAATACACAAAGATTATTGAAGAAAAAATGAAAGAGTTTGAGAGCAGGAACCAAACCTTGGAGATTCAGTGGCAAGCCTTGAAGAAAACCCTGATTGATTCAGCCAGAGAGGCATGTGGTGAGGTTGTCTGCAAGCATAGAAAAATCAGAACTCCATGGTGGACACAGGAAGTTAAAGAGGTAGTGAAGGAAAAGAAGAAAGCATATCAAAGGTTCCTGGCAAATAAGTCAGCTTGTGCTCTTAGAGAATACAGAGACAAATGTAAGAAAGCTAAACACAATGTAAAACTAGCTAAACAAAAGTCATGGGAGGACTCTGACAAGAACATAGAAAATAAATATCAAGAAGGTGGTAAAGATATTCTGGAGGTTGTTGAAGCTTAGAAATGGAGGAAAGAGTGCTGTAAAAGGAGTTAGAGATGATAAAGGCTACATGAAAACAGGAGAGAAAGATATCCTTGAAGTATGGAGTAATTACTTCGAAAAATTGCTAAATGAAACAAGCAGTGATAGAACAGTGGTAAAAAACACTCAACAGACATACAGTCAGGAATACATATCCATACTTGAAGTAGAAAAAAGCCATCAAAGGCTTGAAATGTGGAAAGGCAGCAGGAGTAGATGATATTCGACCAGAAATGCTGAAATATGATGGTATAAAAGTCTTACAATGGCTGCACTGCATAGTTCAGAAAGCCTGGACAGAGGGATGAATTCCCAATGAAAGGAGTAGAGCTCTAATAGTACTCATATATAAAAAGGGAAATAAAACTGAATGTCAGAATTACAGAGGTATTTCCCTACTGAGTGTTCCTGGCAAGATCTATGAAAGCATACTTGAGAAACGGTTGAGAAGAATTGTGGAAGAAAAGCTTGGTGAAGAACAAGCTGGATTCAGGCCAAATAGAAGCTGTCAAGATCAGATCTTCACTTTACAACAAATAGTTGAGACAGCATGGGAATATAACAAAGATCTGTATTTAAGTTTTGTCGATCTGCAAAAGGCATATGACAAGGTGCAAAGAGAGAAGCTATTCAATATGCTACAATTATATGGTGTGAATGGGGCATTATATCAAGCAATGCTTAGTCTTTATTTGAGTTGCAAGTCAGCAGTTAGAATTGAAGGAAGCACAGGAAGATGGTTTAATGTTAAATTAAACATTAATTTAAAATTAAATTAATTATATCAGAATTGGATATGTTAATGTCAGCTCTTTGCTTTATGCGGACGTGTTATACTTCTAAATAAATCTGCTACAAGTTTGCAAGAGCCCCTGACGAAACTGAATAACTGTTTGAATAGATATGGTATGAAGGTCAGCATTAAAAAGACAAAGATAATGAAAATAGGTAGAATTGTTAAAAATGTCAACTGTGTTGTGAATGGATAACCTGTGGAACAAGTAAAGCATTTCAGCAACTTAGGCACGATTTTTACTGAAGATGGTAAATTAAATATGGAAATAGACATGGTAGGAAGTTAATTGAATAAATGCATATGGAATAAGAGAGAAATTAGTCGGAACACTAAATTAGCTGTATACAAGACCGTGTTCAAACCAGTTTTAACTTATGGATCTCAGAGCTGGGTCAGAGGTAAAACACTTGACCAAAGACTAAAGACTGCAGATGTGAGAGTCCTGAGAAAGATTATAGGAGTGAACAGATGGCATCAATGACAATATCATATTAAAAACGAGGATATTAGGAAAGAACTTGACATTGTCAGCATTAGCAGAGCTAATCTCAGGTGGTATGGTCACTTGAACAGAATGGGCGAGGAAAGATTAGCAAAACAAGTGTTCTCTGCCAGGTTGGCAGGAAAAACGATCCAGAGAAAGACCAAGATATAGGTGGATTGATACGGTACAATGTGCCTTAGATGATAGAAATATAAGATCTGATAATGATAATATTGGAGTCTTGACAAGTAACAGACTGATTTGGAGGAAAATTGTAGATAG
Organism: Typopeltis vanoorti; assembly: GCF_054136105.1. Classification (NCBI taxonomy): domain Eukaryota; kingdom Metazoa; phylum Arthropoda; class Arachnida; order Uropygi; family Thelyphonidae; genus Typopeltis; species Typopeltis vanoorti. Next base: position 25,126,110 of record NC_143558.1, on the reverse strand, counting down.
GTAGTTAGTAATGATGTAAATTTTTCATGTAGTACTATCATATCCTGTACACCCCTTGAGGGTACAAGTCAGGAATTTGATGATGATGATGGTTATTTCCTATATCATTTATGTATAAATTAAACAGCAATAAACCTTTCAGCACAACACTAGTAACCTGTTTTCATATTAAATATGAAATTTCTTATTAAATAACCTGTTTTCATAGTGTCATATCCATCCTCATTTGTTCTAATTTGCATAACAGAATTCCATGCAATATTCTGTCAGATGCCTTTATAAAATACAGCAAAATCATCATGTGGCCATTTCCTTTTTCCTACATTAGTGCTTGTGACATATGTCAAAGCAATAACCTAGGATGATATGCCTTTGCAAAGTGGTCACTCAGTAACTCAACTATTTTATCTGCTTCTGTCTCTTGGTGATCATCATCACTCATTAAGGTTAATCTTCCACAGTCATTCTTCCTCTTACTTGCCATGTAACAAAAGAACTCTTTGGAATTTCCTTTGGCCTACTTGGCTGGATTCTTCTAATAATCTGATTTTGCCTTCTTTGTCATGCTGGTCATCTTTCTTGCCTGAGCCTTGTACTGTTCATGAGTTTGCTGGTCACTTTTCTCTTTATATACTATGCACAGCATTTTCTTCTTCTGCAGCTTGTGCTTAATGATATTACTCATCCATCTAACTCCTACCTGATTAACCCTCCTGACCTTAGCTATACAATTTAATATTGCTTCCTCTAGATCAGTGTTGACATCAAGAACAAGAGACTGAGATGATTGGAGGAGGCTAACAAAGAATATCACCTACCAGCCATGAATGATCCAATGGTCCATTTAGGACTACGGGAGAGAAGAAGAAGATCAGTGCTTCCCAAACTGTGGGCCACGGACCCCTTGGGGTGCGTAAGTTTTGTTGAAATAATGAAATAATTTCAACAAAAATAATGAAAACAAATTTAAAATGTTTTAAGACTAAGTAGTTCTTTTTTTAATTTTAAAAGAAATGTATTTAATTTTTATTATTTAAACAAACTCACACATTGGTGTTGGTTCACAAATTTTGCTTCCTGCGTATTTCAGAGAATAACGAATATTAGTAAATATATACTTATTCATATGTTTACAAATGCAAAATCTTGAATATAAATTGTATTGAATATAAATACAGCAAATATTATAATAATATATGTCTGCATTATGATTTTTTCTCTCGATGGGGGGACCGTGAAATATTTTAATTATTACAAAGGGGGGCCTTTACATCCATAAGTTTGGGAAGCACTGCTCTAGATGACCCTTAATGACATCACATTCTTCACTAACATTCTTACCTTTTTTTTTTTTATGACATGGCACAGATTTAAGTTTCTTCATAAACAACTGTCTTGTAGTTCCACACATATATCCCTTCTTGACAGAATATTCCTCATGTTTGCAATCTCCTAAGTCAAGACCTGCATGGTCACTTTCACCAATCGGAGACAATGTGATCACATTAGTTATGGATAGCTCTTCTGATCTTGTGACCAGGTCAAATAATCTCCCAGCCTAGTCCCCTCCATCACATACTGACTTAAGCAATTATCTCTTAGTAGGTGTATAAATTCTATTTCCTTCCTGCCATATGATCTTTCTTTCTTCCAATCTATATCTCCATAGTTGAAGTCCCACATAATAATCACTCGACATGTAATCATTGTATTAATTTGGCAATGCATGTCTTCCAGATCATGTATGGAACTCCTTGGCCTATAGCAAGCAACTATATATTTTGTCTTACTGGCCTTAATCTCACACCAGACTGCTTCAAATGAACAGCCATCCATCCTGCCTATCTCCTATTCTTTTTTGGCTGCATTTCATTCACTATCATCAGAAGTACTCCTCTCCAATCCTATCTTCTCTATTTTTCATAAAAATACTAAACACTCCACATTCTACACATTCTATCCTTGTAACTACATCATCAGATGTTAGCCAAGTCTTACTAATGCCTATAACGTTTGGTGAGGTTGCACTAAGCAATGCCAAAAACTCCTCCCTCTTGTTCCTGATACTTCTGTCATTAGTATTTAGAAACTGCAGCATCCCTTTAGGGGCCCCCCACTCACCTTTAATTCCTGAATTGACTACCCTATTCAACATTTTTGCTTGAGAGACTAGATTCTGCACTTGGCTCATTCTCACTCATTTGCTTCTACCCAAATTGCTTAAGTTTTCTTGAATTTGCACTTCAGCATGCTCAGTGAGCAAAGTTCTCTCTAAACACCTAACACCAAAACCATTTAGATGCAGTCTATTAAACATTGTACAAATCCTACTTTCCATCAACTACAGACCACAGATTCACAAATCCTACATCATTCCTTCAGCACAATCTATGTAAAGAGTCATTGGCTACCAATGCCCTCCTCCTCCTCAGTTTGCCTCTATCATTTACATCCTCCCTCATAGAATACTTCTTGCCTCTCAAATAATTTGTACCAATCAAGACAATCATTTCCTTTGAATTACCTTTTTGCATCTGGATGGCATGGCTTATGTCGTGAATTTTTGTGTCTGCAAAACATGATTTTATCACACTTTCGTTAAGTACTCCACTGATCACTGAGTCTCCATACATAATTTTCTCCTTAACTTGTTTTTCTTGTTTGTTTAGTCGGTCTTTATTATTCCTTCGGACTACTTGCTTCTTTCTCTTTTCAGCACTGCTAATCTCTTGCTGCTTCTGCACTTTTTCATTTTCACCCTTTGTCCTATGAAGGATAACATTCAAGCATGCTATTTCTTTATTAATGTCCATTTCATTTTCCTCTATTTCCATGGCTGCACATTCGACATTAGTAACATCATTTTCCATTCTACTGTTGGTACTGTCCACTCTACTAACATTTGCTGCATTCTCATCACCTAACAGATACTCACTTTTGAAACACTTAATACACTCTCTCTCCAGTTTCAATTTCTTTCCACATATCCTTTAATTTCTCCACAAATGCATTTCACAAAATCTGCATTGAATAAAATCTCACAAATTCAAATCGTCCGACAATATGGTCTTTGTCATCATTGTTCGTCGCATTAGTGGCATGCTGACAATATTCTATTTAAACAAAAAAAATACATTTACTTACAAGCTAAATATCTCAGTCAATCCCACACCCATTTAAAACAAACACTACAATAAGTTAATCTAATATTATCAAATAAAATTTGAAAAAGTTACTTATCATTCAGGAGCGATAAATCCGCTCTACACACACAATACCACCTAACAGCAAACCAATATGCTCTAATAGTTGAAGAATGGCATGAAGTCAGATCTTGAAGATGAGATGCTTGTGCATCAAGATTTGTCAAATGAAAAGAAAGAATGGAGTTTATTACATTAAATCATGCTTGGAGTGATTGGGGAGAAGTTCAGTTAACGATGGGTCACTCTTCCATTAGCAGAAAAATCAAAAGAGAGGAGGAAGAAGCCATCCACTATGAAGCATAGTGATCAAGTAGACACAAAACTGAATATCCTATTAATATCCTACTTATTGTAGGCCTGTTTCCATGTTTGATTTCTAGAGCAGGGCTTTTGTGTATTATGTGATAATAACCAAAAATGTAGAAAAATTAATTAAAAAAAAAATCCTTATCCCACCAGTAGCTAACTAATGCACTGTGGGTGGGCTAAGGATTACAACTGCTTGTTGACAGGAGTCACATTAAAAAAAAAAAATAAATAATAATACAGAAGATGGGAGGTAGAACCACAGGATGGCAATTTGCTGAGCAGGCCTTGACACCAAAGCCAATCACATGCTCCTCTGGAAATTTCAATGCTAGACTTGGAAAAATCCAATTCTTTGTAGCTTTGAAATCCAATTCATGTATGATAAGACTGATGTGGGTGATAAATCATTTAAAAAGAATGTTTCAGCAAAATTCAAGAAATATAGTATTACTATTGATTCCTTAGAAGCATTACACAAATATTTTCACAATGAATTAAACCAAATAGAGATGCACCCATAACACATCTCCTAACCGAGTCATGTGATCATCTCATCCATTCTCAATAACTCCAAATCATTTTTCATAGAGAAATAGTTTATATAATAATTACCTCGGTCTATTATTTACCTGATATTTCCGTATCCTTTCTAACTGCTCTTCTTTGGCACTTTTTGATGGCAGAACATCAGGAGGAATCCTACCATTTGCTTCAATGGCTGTGGGAATAACTGTTCGAGTGCTGTCATGATCTAGTTCAACTGTGTTTAACCTTAATGTAGGTGGAGTTTTGTCTGAATCTGAACTGGGGGTTGCATCAGATTTTACTCGTGTTATCGTTGTGGGTTTTGGAACTGATGTAGTTAATGAACGCACTGGTGGTTCTGGCGGCTCCCCTTTTTTTCTGGATAATGAATTTGAATAAACTCCAGATTTTGGAGGTGGATATTTGGGTGTAGTTTTGGCAACTCCAACAAAACTTTCTGGTACATCAACTGCCATTTCTCTGTGTTCTGTCATTCCCAAGGAAGGATCTGCAGGTTTTAGAGAAACAGCAGTTGCTACATTTTGTCCAGCTTTTAATTCGTTGTTGACTGATAAATGGACAAATGCAGCTGTGTCTGTACTGTCTCCAGTGAATTCACTATCTGTACTTGGTTTCTGATGGCTTAATTCTGTAAATGATAGAGGTGGGGGAGGAGGAAGAAAAACACTGTCCCTTCTGTCCACTATTTCTTGAGTTAACTCTAATTCTTGATCATGACCTTCTAATTCTGTAGCAAAAGATTCGGGTTGTTCAGCAATGCATGCAATTTCAGAGATTTCAGAAACACCAAGCTTCTCGTGACTACTTGAGTTGTCTTTTTTAACTCGTTCTAAAGTGGCATTCTGAATTTCAGGCACGGATGTCACATAGATTGGATTGTTTTCAATAACACCATTCAATTCCTGAGCATTATCTGAATTTTCATTGAGTTCCTGTGATAGTTTTGTCATGTCAACAGGCTTGATCTTCTTAAGAGCAGACAGCTTCTCCAATCGTTCCCGAGCTTGCTGTTCAACAGCAATAACGAATGCATCTTGGACATTACTGTTCTGAGCCAAATCCAGTGCTGAAATGAGATATAACAGAATATTAGATATGAATGATAAGTGAAAATTCATTCTTTTTATAATGCTATATATATAGATTATAGGTATCATTACAGCATTAACAGCATGAATGATAGAGTATTGGAGGATATACACTTGAATGTAATTGATACTAAGACGAAGAACAATGATGTTAATTTCATTGCTGCCCTTTATTCTGAAATAAATGTGCTTGAGTTCTGTCCAAATTAGGGTTGCAGTTTCAGTGTGCCACAGTGAAGCTTATCTGGATATAATGGTAGACAGTAGGCTGAGACTTGGAAACCTGCCCCCAAATGAATCCTATGTATGTATGTGTGTGTGTTTGTGTGTGTGTGTGTGGGGGGGGGGGTTATGAATCAGAAGCTAAAAATTGTCACTATGATAATGAGCGTACTGGCCAATAAGGGAATAAGACGGTGTGATCCCTTGTATAAGGTGCGTTTGCCATTTGCATCAATATCTATTATCACCTCATCACAATAATGAGGTAATAATAGAGAGAATACAAAGGTATGTTAAACCAAAATTATAAAACATATGAACAAAGGCTGAATTGAGGTGATTTTGCAAAGTTTGAAATGACAGTATGACTATGGGGAATACATGAATTTTTTAAAAAGTAATGTTCTATACTTTATATTACTGAAAATTATGATGCTCCTAGAATGTTTACAATATGAAAGAAAAAGCCAACCTATTTATTTTTGGCAATAGAGCAGACAATTTTTTAACAACTAGGCTTAAACAGTTGAATTTATTAATAAGGTGTAAAAAGAAGGATATTAATTAACATACCTGTGTCTTGAAGGTAAGGATGATGAAAACTTGACTAAAGACTTGATTGGAGGCAGAAACAGTATGCAATTTAAAGTGGTGGGTACAAGATAGCAACAAATGTAAAAAATAATCTAGACCAGTCTATAAATCTAAAATACAAGTGTAGAAAATTTAAAAATTAAATTGATTTTTCAGTTCATTTTTTTGTGCATCAATATCCTAGTTATTTTAGGTAAAATGTCGAGTAAAAAAGTGGATGTTAGCGAGCATAGCAAGTTATCATTACTATTGATTATTTCTACATTTTAACTAAAGCTGGAATTATTATGCTTATTACTGCAACTTAAAAAAATGAAATCTGGAGTTGAATAAATCTCAATAATTGTGCGATAAAGTTGGAACTGAATTAATCCTATATATATATATGTATATATTATCGGTATATGCTTTTTATGTGAATCCCAGGCCTCCAGTAAGTAAGGTGGTCTTGTGCTATGCGACAAAATTACCTTTCACCTAAAGTTGGGTGGTTGGAAAGCAGATACGTTAACCATTCTGTCAACCAGGAAGGCATACTGTGCATGTTACTGCAAACTGAAACGTTTTATATTTATATTTAGATCCATGTTGTAATTCCATAAATATAATGATTTTTGCTACAATTTTTATTACCATAAATTCAAAATTTTTATTTTTAGTGAGAATATCTGAACTTTACAGTTGATGAAGTTCCTATTTTTACCTTGATTAGCAAGCTTAATTTGATTGCATTTAAATTCTTTTCTTTTTTTTAAAATCTTTTATCCTTATACAATTATTTAAGAAGCAACTTGCACCAAAGTAAAACAAGTGACCTGTCATTATTATGCATTGAATCACATATAATGGACTCGATTAATTATGATGACATTATAGATATATTTGCTAAAAACAAAGCCAGAAAAAAAAAACTTTTAGTTATTGATTTTTTTAATTTAAATTTGAACTGATTTATTTTTAAACTTTTTTTAAAATGCAAATATATATATATACCAATGTTGTATTGTGTTATTAAAATTAGTTATCATGGAAATGTTGACTTTTATTTTCAATAAACTAAAAAAAAGTGCTTATTTTTGAGGCCTCATAATGATGTTGTGCCTCGCTAGCTAGCGGTGAACGCTCATTTTCTGTACTTAAACGCGCTAAAAATATTTACACAATTCATTAAGTCAGATGCATTTGAGAAATTTGTCAGTTATGTTCATAGAAAACGATATTGTTGAATTATTAGATTATAAATGTATGATAGATAAGTTATATAGTTATAACTTATAAGGTATATATAATTAATAAATACTTCATTAAATAAATGCATAAAAATTTATTTGCGAATTACTGAATAGTTTCAAGTCCATATTTTTTATAATTAAGTTTATTTGTATTTATAAATATTTCAGTTACTGGATTTTGAAAATGGATAAAAAGAAATTGGGTTTTCAATATCACAAACGTAAAGCGAAAAAGGAAGAAATTTTGAAAAATACAAGAAGGTGCATTTTTAAAATATCTTTGCCGAGAAGATCGTAATCGCATACAAGAAGAAAATCTTCAAGATTATTCGTTGGATAATTCGTCTATAGTTTCGATTAATGAATTGGAGGAGAATTCTACAGATACCAAAAATTGGATTAAAACATCGAAGGAGAAATCTACAGATCATATGAGTATTGTTGATTTTGAAGCTGGTTGTTCTACATAAAAGGATTTGATTTTAGACATTTAAATTATGATCCAGCAACTTGGTGTCCTGTAAAATTTTCCAATATCAATCAATTACGTCAACTATTAGTTGAACATGGACTGAACAGATTCATAATTTTGATTTTCCGAAAGACAACAATAAAAGATTTCCGATGACTGATTATACTCAAAGACTATTTAACGGCGAGAAAATGCTGCGTTCGTGGTTATTGTATTCAAAATCCACTGATTCTGCATTTTGCTTCTGCTGTTTATTATTTGATCAATGGCGGATTAACCTTGCTGATTCTGGATTGAGGGACTGGAAAAATGCTTCTTCTATTTTAGCTGCGCATGAAAAAAGTCAAAGACATGTTGAAAATTACGATAAGTGGAAAGAATTAAAAATTCGAATAAAAGAAAAGAAAACCATTGATGAAGAGAACTTGCTAGTTATTAGAAAAGAGGAGAAACATTGGATGCAAGTATTAGAATGACTCTTTGCTTTAGTTCAGACGTCAGCTATTTAAAATTTATCATTTCGAGGAACAAATGAGACATTGTTTTCGCATGGAAACTGAATTTGTTTGAAATGTGTCGAATTTCTAGCCAAGTTTGATCCAATAATGAATGAACATCTTCGAAGAATAAAAGATAAAGATACATATGTGCATTATCTTGGAAAAGATGTTCAAAATGAAATAAAAAACATCTTTGCTAATGCGATAAAAAATAAAATTTTAGAATCTGTTATTGCTGCAAAATATTTTCCCATAATTATTGACTGTACATCCGACATTGGTCACATGGAACAAATGAGCATACTGATTTGATTCGTAGACACTAGTAATAGCACGGTTTCTATAAAAGAACACTTTTTAGATTTATAGAAATAAAAAATACCACTGGAGAATTTTTATCAAATGAAATACTAGGAACTCTAGACAAATTTTCATTACCAATACAAGATTTACGAGGTCAAGGATACGATAATGCCAGTAATATGAAAGGTGATGTTAAAAGGTGTGCAGTGATGAATTTCAAATATTAACCTGAGAGCAATGTATGTACCCTGTAGTTCACATTCATTAAATTTAGTAGTGAATTGCACTGCTAATACTTTAGATGCCACAGCATTTTTTGACGCAGTACATCGTCTATATGTATTTTTTTCTGGTTCGACTCGTTGATGGGAATACCTCAAAAGACACATAAGTAATTTTACACTCAAACCAGTCTGTGATACACGATGGGAGAATCGAATTGATTCATTAAAGCCTCTAAGATATAATTTGTCCGATGTTTGGGAAGCACTGCAAGAAATATCTCAAGATGATAGTTTATGTGGATTAAGTGGAAATACCATGAAATTAGATGCAAGTAGTCTTCTTAAAACTTTAAGGAAGTTCAAATTAATTGCATCCTTAGTAATGTGGTATAATATACTTTTTGAAATTCATATCAAGGCTTGTATTCTGAAGTAAACAACTTCAGAATACAAGCCTTGATATGAATGGTGCCATAAATTGTATTAATGATACAAAGAATTTCTTAATGAAAATCCGAAATGAGGATGAATTTGAAAAGATGTTAACAGATGCGGAAAAAATCGCTGAGATCTTAGGTGTAACGCCTAATTTTGAACAAGAAACAGATTTAGAAAAAAAAGAAGAAATAATTTGTGTATGAAGCAGAGAATGAATTCATAACAGATTTTAAACAAAAGGTTTAGAGGTACAGGAGGAGAGTGTGTTTCAGATACTGAGAACTCTGGATGTCAATAAAGCTTTGGGACTGGATGGTATTTCACCACGAGTTTTGAGAAAATGTGCTAGGGAACTGACAGTGCCTTTAACCTGGCTTTTCAATGAAAGTCTGGCTTCGGCAAAGGTGCCCAGGGAATGGAAGGAAGGTAAGATAGTGCCATTGCATAAGGGTGGTAACAGACTGGAAGTGTCTAATTATAGACCAGTCTGTGTGTCATCAGTAGTTGTTAAGATCTTGGAGAAAGTAGTGAGGGACTGTATACAGCACTGGGCAGACTTTATCCTTCACAGGATAAAGTCTGCCCAGTGCCAAGGATAAAGTGTGAAACCGAAAAATTGCAGAAGCAGCAAGAACTTAGCAGAGTCGAGAAGAGACAAAAGAAGGCAGTCCGAAGTAATAATAAAGACCAAGTGAACAAAAAAAGAAAAACAAGTTAAAACGAAAATTATTCACAGAGACTTGATGATCAGAGGAGTACTTAATAAAAATGTGACAAAATTGTGTTTCCCAGGAGCAAAAAATTCACATATTACTCATGCAATCTGGATGCAAGAAGGTAAGTCGAAGGAATTGGTTGTCTTGGTTGGTACCAAATGATTTGGGAGGCAAGCAGTATTCTATGAGAGGGAATGTAAAGGAATTAAAAGAAGAGGCAAAACTGAAGAGCGAGAAGATGAATACTGTCGTATTCAGTGTAGAAGATTAAGTCTCCTACCACACTATGATAGAGGTGAACTCAGGAGGAGGGCATTGGTAGCCAATAAGTCTATACGCAGATTGTACAGAAGGAATGATGTATGATTTGTGGATCTGTGGTCTCTGTTTGTTGGAAAGATTTGTACAATGCTGATGAACTGCATCTAAATGATTTTGGTGTTAGGTATCTAGAGAGGGCTTTTGTTCACTGAGCATGCTGAAGCACAAATTCAGGAAAACTTAAGCAATTAGGGTAATTAGGGTGGAAGCAAAAAGGTGAGTTTGGGTGCCTTCACACAGGTGAGTGAGTGTGAGACTGACCAAGTACAGAATCTAGTCTCTCAAGCAAAAAGATTGAATAGGGTAGTCAATTCAGGAAGTAAAGATGGACAGGGACCTAAAGGGTTGCTGCAATTTCTATTTACTAATCCCAGAAGTATCGGGAAAAAGAGGGAGGAGTTTTTGGCATTGGTTAGTGCAACCTCACCAAAAGTTATAGGCATTATAGTGAGATTTGGCTAACAGCAGATGATGCTGTTACAGAGATAGAATGTTTAGTATTTTCAGGGAAGATAGAGATGATATGATGGGGGGGGGGGGGTACAGCTAAAGATAGCAGATGAATTGCAGCAAAAAAGAATAGGAGATAGAATGAAGGTTGACTGCTCATTTGAAGTAGTTTGATGTGATATTAAGGCGAGTAAAACAAAATATATGCTTGGTTGTTGCTATATACCAGGGAGTTCCACAAATGATCTGGAAGACATGCATTACCAAATTAGTACGAGTACAGGTCAAGTGATTATTATGGGGGACTTCAACCATGCAGATATAGACTGAAATAAAGAAAGATCACATGGCAGGAAGGAAATGGGATTTATATACCTACTGAGAGATAATTGCTTGAGGCAATATATGATGGAGGGGACTAGAGGTGGGAGAGTACTGGACCTGGTTATAGGATGAGAAGAGTTATACATTACCAATGTGACGACATTGCCTTCAATTAGTGAAAGTGGCCATGCGGTCTTGACTTGGGAGATTGTATAACATAAGGAATATTCTGTCAAGAAGGGGTATATGTGGAACTACAAGGCAGATGATTATGACAAGGAAATGAAGAAGCTTAAATCTGTGCCATGGCATAAAGCACTGGGGGGGGGGAGGTAAGAATGTTAGTTGTACATGGGAGATAGTTAAGGGTCATCTAGAGGAAGCAATACTAAATCGCATACCTAAGGTAAGGGGGGGTTAATCAGGTATGAGTTAGATGAATGAGTAATATCATTAAGCACAAGCTGCAGAAGAAAATGCTGTGGAGGGTATATAAGGAGAAAGGTGACCAGCATGGCAATGAAGGCAAAATTAGATTATCGGAAGAATCTAGCCAAGCAGGTGAAAGGAAATCCCAAAGAGTTATTTCGTTATGTGACGAGTAAGAGGAAGAATGGTTATGGAAGATTAACCTTAATGAGTGATGATGGTCATGAGGTGATAGAAGCAGATAAAATAGTCGCATTACTAAATGCCCACTTTGCAAGGGCATATCATCCTAGTGAGGTTGCTGCTTTAACATAAGTGCCTGATACTAATGTAGGAACAGAGGTGGATGAATTGGTGGTTATTAGGATATTGCAGAATCTCAATGTAAATACAGCTGTGGGATTATATAGGATATCAATTCCTTTGCATAAGGGAGGTTCTAAGACTCAATAGAAAATTATAGACCAATCAATATCTCAGGCATGGTGGTAAAAGTACTAGGAAAACTGGTTAAAAAGAGAATTCAAGAATGGGTGGATAAAAATATGATACTGTATCAGAGGCAACAGTGGATTTGTGTAGAGTCAGTCATGCCTTAGTAATTTTGCAAAGATATTTGAAAGAATATCACATGGAACTCTGTGACGCAAATTAGAACAAATGGGGATGGATATGACACTGGTTTAGTGGAAAAGAAGGCAGCTGCTGGACAGATATCAAAAAGTGGTATATGGAGGGACAGAATTGAGGCAAAAACAGGTGAACAGTGGGATACCACAAGGTTTAGTACTGGTACCATTGCTGTTTAATTTGTACATAAATAATATAGGATGTAACTTGAAAGGAAATATTCAGTTGTTTGCTGATGATGCAAAATTAGGTAGAGTAATGGTTAATCAAGTGATGTGGAGAGCTTGCAGGATGATTTTAAATAGACTGTCAGTATGGGCAAAAGATAATGGGTATCAGTTCAATGTGGAGACATGTAAAGTTATGCATTCTGGGATAAACAGATTACAAGCTGTGCATCACATTGATGGCACTGTACTCCACAAAATAGAGGAAGCTAGAGATTTAGGAGTGGTAGTAGACAGAGAGTTAAAGTTTAGAGGACATTTTGCTAAGGTTGCTAAGATAGCCCATAAAATTACTTGGCTATTGAAGAACATCTTAACAAGTAGAAATAAGGAAGTTGTTATTCCCCCTTATAAGGCTTTGATACTTCCACTGGATTAGTGTCCTCAAGTCTAGTCTCCTGAGTTCTTGGTGATGTGGAAGATTCAGAGGCGAGCAGTCATGATAGTGAGTGGTCTGTTCACTATGAAGATAGGTTGAGGATGTGTGGATTGTAGAAGTTGGTTGATAGGAGAAAATGAGGGGGATATGATAGAAACCTTTAAATTTCTGCAGGGGCCAGAACAAGAAGTCATCCCTGGAAGTTGAATAAAAGTGTGGTTAGTAGGGATGTGAGGACTAGATTTTTTGCTTAGAGAAAGTTGTGAACGAGTGGAATGGGTTGCCAGAGTCAGTTGTGAGTGGTTTGTCTGTTAATGGGTTCAAGGAGAGATATAATTGATTGTGTAAATAATTTGGGTCCCCCCCACAATGAGTCTTCAGACTCCATGGAGGCGCCTGTACAAAAATAATAATAATAATAATATAGCGTAGCCAAACTACTGGTTTGAATATGGCACAAAAAGAATAGTACTGAATAACTACAATGACATATGTTATGAAGTAAACAGATTTATTAACAAAGGAATATATGTTCACACATGATGACATGTGCATCCACAACTATTGGTAGAACCTTGGTCGAATAAAGCATTAAGCATGGCAGATTACATGCTTGAAATGGGTACCTTGTCTTTCTATACAGGTTTTGTAGCACATGAAAAGGTTCCCTGTCGTCTTGGAGAACAAGGGTTGAGGCATCTACTGGCATATCATGTAATTTCATTGTGTGTTTCATCCTGATCAGGGTAATCATGAGGAACTTAAGTGTAGAGGACATAGGAGAGGATAGCTTAATTGCAAGTAAGCAGGAGGTATTTAAGGAAATAAATAACCTTGATGTTAATAAGGCAATAGGATTTGATTACATATCACCACGCATCTCAAGGGAATGTTCCAGGGAACTGGCAGTAGCATTGGCATGAGTGTTTAATAAGAGTTTTGCAACAGCACAGGTTCCAAGGGAATGGAAGGAGGATAAAATTGTGCTATAATGTGGTTCCACCGTAGTCTCCCAGCCTTTGTTCTTAAAGCAGTTGTTCAGAATGGAAAGAATGGCAGTGTCATGTCCCCGCATGCGGACCCATTGGTGTGTGGGGGGTGGGGGAAGGTGGGCTATATGAGACAATGTCTCACTGTAGTGGCAGCCAGCCTTACAGTTTGAGTCGTCACTATCACAACCCATCGAGCTGTGTGGGCTCAAGTGGGAAGGGCATTGATCCTTGTCCTGATAAGGTCAATATACTCGAACCCAGGGAGGAGTCTGGTGCCATCCCTTACCCAATCATGCTGGGGAGGCACCAGATATGGCTCTTTTAAAGAAGCAACATCTACAGAACAGTGCAGCAGAGATGCCCATCTCATGTGTTCTGCAGGTTCTGATTCAATTAAGGTAACTGGATAATGGGACCACCCTTTAGCCCACCCAAAGTCTTCTTGTATTAATGGGCTATAGAAAGTCTCTCTGCAGATAGGGGAAGAAGAAAGTTCTAACTTCACGATTCTGGACAGCCACAGGTGTGGGTTCAGCCATCTAAGTGATGGAACCCGAAGCCCACTGTCCTTCACCCTCGCGTGGAAATATGCAGTAGGGGTGTCAGGCGGCAGTCAGAGCCATGATCTCATGGCTGAATGGATAGCCCTGTCCATTCAGGACAGTACTGAGATATATGTCCTACCAAGCACCAACTTGTGGTAAAAGCGAGGTAGGAGATAGTGGGAAAGGAGAAACAGTCTTTGCTGGGGCTTGAGAAGAGTTTTCCTCAAAGAAGCGATCCCAGCTTCTAGGATAGAAGGGACAGAAGATCTTCCCTTTGGAGTGAACATGATATCGAGGTATCTCCACTCTTCCAGGATGGTCAAAGCATGCAACGGCCTCCCATGCAGGGAAAACTCTATCGTCTCGACCTTAAGCTTCTTGTCATGATCAGAGGGGACAAGAGCAGGACTTGTCTACATTAATAGAAAGGCCTTGAATAGAGAAACAGTCAACTGCCTGGTCAAGGAGTTCCTGCAAGCCTACCTTAGTAGAGGCTACGAGAATAAGATCATCCGCAAAGGTCATAGCATTAAAGGAAGAAGCGCCTAGTGAGTAGCTTATATGGCTAGGAAGAGAGTGAAGAAATTCATCTATGATGCAGTTAAAGAAAGGGGGAGATCACCCTGGTGAACAGAATGCACTGTGGTAATAGAAGTCGCACGGGATCCTGTAGTGATAGTGATGGAGCTACCCAAGTATAGCTCCATAACATAGGAAAGAAAGGGTTCTGGACATCCAGCAATAGACAGCTCGAAGGAGAGATGCTATCAAAGGCCTTTTAGAGGTGCAGTGATGCCATGTTAAATCTTGCAGACTCACCTACCCCATATACCATTTTTTGATATCTGTCAGCATCCATCCTATTATCCCTGCTAATATTTTATAATCCAAACCCATATTCTCCAATTTATGCAACAATCTTCCATGCTGTATTCTGTCAAAAGCCTTAGCAAAATCCAAAAGTATTATGGCATATCCATTCCCCTTGTCGTTCAATGGTAACATCATTATACAATGTGAGCAAGTTGCTAAAACATGACCTTCCCTTAGTAAACGCATGCTGTTCATTGGAAAGTACAGATTTACTGTCAACTCATTTCTGAATGTGAGACCTGACCAATTTTTCCAAAATCTTCACCACCAATCCTGAGATACTGCTTGGTCAATAGTTGGATACATTGGCCTTTGCACCATCCTTGTGGAATGGAATTACCATACATTCTTTCCATTCTTACAGAATCTTCCCTGTTCTGAGACTCAAATTACACAGCCTGGTTTAGGCTATATAATCAAAGGAATAACTAGTTTATCTGAACACTCTTTTAGCACCTGTGCTGATATCCCATCAGTCCTATTGCTGAATTGTTATTCAGTTTGTGCAACAGCTCTAATATCTCCTCTTCATACACCTCAGTTTCTTCATGCAGTATAAAGGTAGCAGTGAACTCAATGTAACTGTTGCATACTTTGGATGTCAGTAAAGCTTTGGGACTGGATGGTATTTCACCATGAGTTTTGAGAGAATGTGCTAGGGAACTGACAGTGCCTTTAACCTGGCTTTTCAATGAAAGTCTGGCTTCGGCAAAGGTGCCCAGGGAATGGAAGGAAGGTAAGATAGTGCCATTGCATAAGGGTGGTAACAGACTGGAAGTGTCTAATTATAGGACAGTTTGTGTGTCATCAGTAGTTGCTAAGATCTTGGAGAAAGTAGTGAGGGACCGTATACAGCATTGGGCAGATGAGGGTGATGTTATCTGTGAGCGTCAACATGGATTTGTGAAAGGGCGCTCTTGTTTTAGTAACATGCTAGCCTTTTATAATAAAGTTACAAGAACATTAGATGAGGGAAAGGCATATACTGCAATTTTCTTAGACTTAGCAAAGGCATTTGACAGGGTGCCACATGATAAGCTGATATTTAAGTTGCAGCACATGGGTCTGGATGTCAGATTGGTCAACTGGATTCAGGATTGGCTGTCTGATAGGTATCAGAGAGTTGTGTATGGTGGAGCAGTTTCAAGGAGGCAGAGGGTTACAAGTGGGGTCCCACAGGGCTCAGTACTAGAACCTATATTGTTTAACCTTTATATCAATGCCAGTGGATTTTCAGTTGTTTGTGGATGATGCAAAGCTGGGAAGGATTATTAGCAATAGTGCAGATGTGGTAGCCCTGCAAGAGGATTTGAATAAGCTAGAGAGATAGGCAAATGAATGGGGGTGTCAGTTTAATGCAGCAAAATGTAAGGTCTTGAGGTTTGGGAAACATCGATGGGATGCTGCATACTCTATGGAAGGAGTTATACTGGAGGAAGTAGGGGAGACAAGAGATCTGGGGTTGATGATTGATTGAAACCTGAGGTTTAGGGGACATATTGCAAAGGTGGTGAAGGTAACACAGAGGATTGCTGCAATTATGAGAAAGACACTGACCTGCAGAGATAAGAGGGTTATCATTCCATTGTATAAGTCTCTGATCAGACCACACTTGGACTATTGTTCTCAGATTTGGTCCCCAGGATTTGAAGGGGATAAATTAACTGTGGAAAGGATACAAAGACGGATGACAAAGATGGTTTCAGGACTGTACGAGGATAGTTATGAGGATCGACTGAGAGAATATGGACTGCAGAGTTTGGTGGATAGAAGAAGGAGAGGTGATATGATTGAGACTTTTAAACTGTTGAGAGTTGGTTACAGGGTTGACAATGGGGAGTTCTTTCGCTTGGTTGAACAGTGGGAAGGAGTGATGACAAGAGGCCATCCCTGGAAGTTACGAAAGGAAACTGTGAGCAAGAGGGTGAGGCGTGGTTTCTTTGCATGGAAGGTAGTTGAACCGTGGAATGCATTGCCAATTGGAGTGGTGAGAGCGAGAATGGTCAATGAGTTTAAGGAGTGGTATGATAGACTTTGTGTTTCTTGGGGGGGGGAACCTCCCCTCGATGAGTCTTGACAGATTTTATGTTCTTAGGAAGGACCTCCCACAATGAGGGGGGCCTGAATGATAATTATAATAATAATAATAATAATAATAATAATAATACACTAGGTTGATAGCTTTTAGCAAAATGGCACTCATCAGTTGAACAACCTCTTCTGCATCTGTCACCCTCACACCATCTGCATTCAGAAGAGTTATTCTTTCATATTCATTCTTTCTTCCTTTCTTTCTTTTACTTGCAGCATATTGATAGAATTCTTGTGGGTTGTCTTTATCTTGCAGAGCCAGTTTCTTTTCATACTCAGACTTAGCTTTCCTTACAACCAGTTGCGACTATTATAGCTGCTGCTTATACTTTTCATAACGGACATCATCATCCATTTCTTACGAATCTCTTGCTTAATAAGATTACACATCCATTTGACTCCTACGTTATTTATTCTTCGAACTCTTGGGACACATTCTGATATTGCACCATTTAAGTACTTTTTAAATGCTTCCCATGCACTGTCGATATTCTTCCCATCCATTAACCGATCTCATTCCACTGAACTCAGTATACTCCTGAGTTGGTCATAATCTCTTGCTTTGTAGACCAGCATAACCTTTCCTAAATAGAACATTCATAAACTTAGTCACTTCCCAAGTGAAGACCATGTGCTCACTGTCACCAACCAGTGGCAGAATAGTTACATCTTTAACTGAAACACCCTCTGACACTATAATCAAATCTAACACTCTTTGACCTCGAGTTCCTGCTGTCACATGCTGCTTGAGAAAGTTGTATCACCGAGCTCAATAAATTCAGTTTCATTCTTCTCATAAATAAAATAAAATAAAATAAAAACATAAAGTGGGACTACAACAAATACAACAGAAACAATTTATCAAGTACTATGGTAGTGTACAGAAATAGCCTATATCAGATACAATTTCCTCTTTTTCAGGGCATTTAAAGAATCATCGGAAAGATTTAAAACCATAATCATTGTAACAAGGTACAATTTATAATCCTACATCAGGTTTAAATGTCTTTCATATTCATTTTATGCCAACTAAAAAAAAAAAAAAAAAGTTGAATTTTGAATTTCAACTTTCAAAAAGTGGAAACTTGCATATTTCAGATGTTTTATGCACTAGAATTGCTTTTCATAAGAAACATGAATTGCACCTGAGCAACATTATTAGTCTATTCAAATATTCTGTGTGTGTAACTGCAAAACTCAGGCACTGTAATATCATTACACAGGCAAAGTGGATATTTGATTTCCTTAGTACTGAACGAGAGGTTTCTGCCTGGTCTCTGAAGAGAACCAACCAGTTTGAAACAGCTGTCAGGCCAGTGAAACCTTTTATAAAAAATGCACTACTAAAAGGCGAATATATTGAAGATTTATATATTGCGAATATATATAGATTGAAGTTCTGCGGGCTTCAAAAACTAGTTGATAGATGTATGAGAGGAGATATGATAGAGGCATATAAATTATTAAAAGGGTTTTATAGGATTGATACTGATAACCTTTTTAAGACCAGTGAAGGAAGGGAGAGAACGAGGACTCATCCCTGGAGACTGTGTAAGAGTGTGTTTAACAAGGGTGTTAGGACTAGATTTTTGCTTGGAGGGTTGTAAATGGGTGGAATGCATTGCCAGAGGTGATTGTGAATGCTTCATCTGTGAATGAGTTTAAGGGGAAGTATGACAGGTATTGTGTGAATAACGGTTAGCATGTCAATGTTGGGTCTCCCGCGATGAGTCTTTTGACTCATGGAGGCACCTTACATAATAATAATAATAATAATAATAATATAGATGTTTGGGCAGCGCTCATTTCTTTTAAGTACTGCAAGCTAAGGCAACCCCAATGCCAAGGATTTTATTCTCGTAAGCTCTCAGGTCACCTTTACAAAACTTTCATAGTTTCCTCAAAAACATTCAGCTTTGAATAATGTGTGGTCAAATATCTACTTTGCCTATGTAATTATACATCGCAAAAATGAAGTCGTGTGGGCTATCTTTAGTAATTGTAATATCAGTTTTGTTTTGTTTTTTTCCTCGCTCTTGTGAAGTAATGTATTATAATACGCATAAACCTAGTAGAGATTAGAGCTTAATACATTTCCAACAGTTCTTATGTCACAAATATACAGTACATTAACTTTCCACATAAACTAAAACAAGTTAAACACAGAATGTATAAATTAAAGCAAAAATAACAGATTGGTGAGAAGCATAGTTATGGTTGTTTAGTAATTATATCACAAGGGGCATATTACCGTATTTATTATTATTATTACCTGACACCTACAGGGAGTCTCAGGACTCATCGGTGGAGGGCACTCTATTTTACTTCACTAAATGCTCTCACCCTCTCTACTACTACTTAATTCTCCTACTACCATCAACGCCATTTCCCGTTCATCATCACCACTGACAGTATTTTTTGTCTGTAAATTGCTTGTGTTCTGAAGGCCGTTTTCTGTAAGCGGGTTGATAAACCCTTGTTTCCGGAAGAAAAAACCCTGCTACTCATATGAGATCGGCTAACTCACCTTCAATTGAAAAATCCCATATAAGGATTCCCTTTGTCGTGATGAGAATCGAACCTGTCAGGTCTTTTCCAATCACACAATGTTCCGATGTTCTTCCAATTGCGCTATGGAGGCCGCTGAATTATGCCTGTCGAATTGCATATATATATATATATCTTCGTATGGATCATTGTGTATCTGAGAGGGGAAATAACACATCTGTGTATATGAGACAAGCTAATTCAATTCAGTGTATGAATAATAAAATATATGCAATCATAATGCAACAGTTAAGAGGTGTCTGCATGAAGCAATGGCTGACTGTATACCTAGAGTCTGAATAGTAAATCAAGTAGGGATTAAATGGATGAATAACAACATTAAGCTTGAGCTGCAAAAAAAGAAACAACTATGGAGGGAAGGAATTTAAGGAGAAAGGTGACCGTCAGGCACATGAACAGTAGGCCAGAAGGGTAACAAGTGCGGTAAGAAAAGCAAAAAAGGATTATGAAAGAACATTGGCCATGCAGGCTAAAGAGAATCCCAAACAGTTTTTTCGATATGTTGCAAGTAAAAGAAAAAATGTATATATGGCAGAATGATTTTAAAGAATGCTGATGGTAGGGAGGTAACCGAATCAGGTGATATAGTTGAATTACTGAGCGAGCATTTTGCAAGAATATATCATCCAAATGACATTGCAGAAATAAATGAACCAATAGATTATACGGGAACTGTGGTGAATGAAGTGGAGGTGAGTAGTCTATTGCAAAACCTCAATGTCAACACATCTGTGGGATTGGATGGTATACCAGCTCGTGTTGTACGTGAAGCGGCTAAAGAATTGTCAGTACCCTTGACCATTTTGTTTAATTTGAGTCTCGGGTCTGGGTTAGTCCCGAGGGGATGAAAAGAGGGGAAAATAGTTTCCACTGCATCCAAGACTGCTGTTGTAAATTACCGACCGATTAGCATATCAGGAATAATTAGTCAAGAGAAGAAGAATACAGGATTGGATAGATGAAAATGGGATACTGTATGGGGGACAACATGGTTTTGTGAAGGGTAGATTATGCCTCAGTAACTTACTCATGTTTTATAACACAGTGACGGCTGAACTGGATAAGGGTAATGGGTTTACAGTGATTCTACTGGCCTTGCCAAGACCTTTGACAGGATAACATGGAACTCTAATCAGTAAACTTGAGCAGATGGGGATGGATATAGGGTTGGTGAGATGGATAGGAGGGTGGTTGATGGAGAGATACCAGAGAGTGGTTTATTCAGGAGTTGAGTCCAAAAGACTTCTTGTGACTAGTGGTGTGCCGCAGGGTTTCTGTTCTTGGACCACTACTTTTCAATTTGTTCATTAACGATATAGGAAAGGATCTGAGAGGAAGTGTTCACTTGTTTGCTGATGATGCAAAGTTGGGTAGAGCAATTCTGAGTGCACAGGATGTCAAAATTTTGCAAGATGATTTGGATAGCTTGGAGGACTGGGCTAAGGAAAATGGATGTCAATTTAATGTGGCAAAGCGTAAGGTTATGCATTTTGGGGGGGAAAGATTAGCAGCAGTATATCACATTGGTGGAACCGTACTCCAGAAGATTGATGAGGTCAGGGATTGGGAGTGTTGGTGGATAGGGAGTTGAAGTTTAGGGGGCACATCGCAAAAGTGACTAAATCAGCTCATCAAATGTATGGGGGACAACTTGGCTTCTGAAAAATACTTTAACAAGCAAAGACAAACAAGTTATTGTTCCTCTGTATCGAGCCTTAATAAGACCCCATCTAGACTACTGTGCCCAGATATGAGTGCCAGGGTTTCTTCTTGATGGGGAGGAGGTGGAGAGGATCCAGAGACGAGTGACCAAGATGATAGCAGGGGTCTGTGGAATGAACCTTATGAGAACAGGTTGAAGATTTGTGGGTTGCAAAAATTGGTTGATAGGCAGAAAAGGGGTGATATGATTGAGACATTCAAATTACTGAAGGGTTTCTATAAGATTAATCTGGAAGATATTTTTGAGACTAGGACTGGTGGTGGGAGGACTAGGGGCCATGCATGGAAGCTGGGCAAGAATGTGGTTAGCAGGGGTGTTAGGGCTAGGTTTTTTACTTGGAGAGTGGTGAATGAGTGGAATAAGCTGCCAGAGTCTGTTGTGGGTGCTATGACCATGAATGAGTTCAAGGCAAGGTATGATAGATACTGTGTGAATGTTGAATAGTTGTTCTTGACATGATGTAAGGGCCTCCTTCGATGAGTCTGTCGACTCCTTGGAGTTGCCCAAAATCATAATAATAATAGTAATAATCTGAATTGAACCATATTACCAATCAAAATAATAACGAGAGAACGTCAGCCTATTTTGAAGATGCTCTTATTATTTGGAAAAACGGTTATTGGAGTACATAGTTGAATTATTGAGTGTTCATTTTGCAAAGGTAACTTATGACATTTAAATATCGTGGGTAGGCTAGGAATGAGATAATCCACGAATTAGGATAAAATAAAATGATTTTTTTTTTAAAAAATCGAGCTTGTAAGAAATAATGCGGCATCAAAATTAGAGGTCTACTACACGAAAAAAAAAAGTATGTGAATTTTTTATTATCAATAACATTTTTTATAAAAAAAATTCCTGAAATAAATGCAATTTTATCAATTGATTGACACCACATGCGATTTCTGTTTCTTACTAAACCTGAATAATATCATATCCGACGAGATTGAGAGATTTGCGTTAAACAGTTTTAATTTAGAAGGCAGCAGGTAAGGAAATAGCTAGTCCCCTACCTGCTCCCCATAGCAAGTGCCAGAATTAAGTAAGGCCATTCTTATGGCGGCAGCGAGGAGTCAAGTGCATGTACTGTTCTATCCTCACAACCCCTAAATCTGCTACATGCTAAACAGGCTAATAAGTGTCGCTGTCGTCGACTGTGTGCATACATCTCTAAGTACATGTCGGTATTTCAGAGTAGCAATTTTTAAAAAATGGACCAACAGAAAAAAAAAAAAAAAAGGCCTAAGAGATATGAAAATGAACGAGATAAAATTAATGGGTATAAATGACCGTGATAGAATTAGCAATGTTTATGACCATAACTTTGAATATGAATGCGCACACAAAGGCGCAATCTGTCAGGTAGGGCATTTCGAATATGAGACAAGCGATTGTTCTTGCTATTTCATCCCTCGATGAATCTTTGGACTCCCTGGAGGTGTCAAATTAAATAATCCTCTGAACCTGTGACAATCGTCACCGCATTTAAAAAATATACAAAAAAAGCGAAATCGTCAAACGCTTTTTATTTCCCAAAGGAACCTTTTAGTCTTAACGAAGTTTTAGAAATCAATAGGTGGATTATCTTTAGTCGTCATCAAGATGGGTTAATGATTTGAAAAACTTTAGGCCAAAAGTGAACCTCCATAGCTCAGTTGGTGTAAATGAGCCCTCTGATCGGAAAGACCAGGATTCAAATCTTGTTTATGAAGTGAAGAACCTATATCAGGACTTTTCAATCAAATGGTGAGTTATCCTCAGAAATTCGGGTTTTTGCAAGAACACCACAAAACATGCAAACCATTCCCATGAACACACAGATCTACAGGCATAAATACATGGAGGTGCGGCAGAGGGGTAACGTGCCGGCTGCATTAATTTTTCGTGTTCTTACTAGTCCTAAGGGGCAGATGGGTTGAAGAAGAAGGCTGAAAGTATGGCAGACAAATTAAGGAGAGGAGAGGAGGGAACTATTACAGCAGTGGTTAGACAAGTAAAACTGGACATTGAAAAGTGACTAAGGAAAACATTTGGAATGGACGTCATCACATGTTCCTAAACTCTGATTGGTCCGTTATTTTCTGAAATAGCATGAATTCTACCATAGTTTGTCTGCGGCAAAGATCGACTAACTCGGGAATCGTCTGAAAAGCGACGCCATTGAACTGAAGTGAGTTAGCTGGTCTCATACAGCGATGACAGTTTCTTCCTCCTAGAAACCGGTTTTTATATTCTGCAAAAGAGACAAACTGGCAACCTACAAAACAGGGAATAACGGACATAATACAATGGCCTCATAGCCTTGCTTCGGCTGTAATCCAAAGCAACACGTTATGTCAACTCTTGTAATTACATCAAGCTTTCAATGGTTTCGTGTATTCCTGTGATATTCGGTATAGGAGATCTCTCAATTTCAATTTTGACTGGGATTGGGGAATGTCGTCTGCTGTTCTACATAGCTGAATTGATTAAAATGGATTGTTCAATACAGTTACTGTGCTTTCGTTTGAGGTTTCTGTTGGAATTATGCCAAAAGTGAAATTTTGCACCGGCAAGCGTTTCAGTTAGTGTTTGTCAGCAAACACTTCTGAGTGAGTTTTAACAAAGAGGACAAATAATTAGTATTTCGCTGGACGAAAATATAAAATTTATGGCTGTTGTTGTTGCGCAATAAAATTCAAAAGTTAAACAATCTACAAAAAAAAAAAAAAAAAGCGAAATAACATTTCTAAAGACTACACATATTTCATTTGTTGGTATTTTTTTTAACAGTCCCAAATCCCACTGAGCGAATATTAGAATTGCGAGCCGGTTCCTAATTGCTTACACAGCAACCTTCATAATACAACACCTCCATATGTAACCTAAACTTGCACCCTAACTTGAGAGATTTCCACTACTTTTATTTATATAGATATTTTGACAACATGGATACACAGGATGGCCTTCAAAAACTTTAAATTTATAGCCCACAACATAAATACAGGAGCAGGTTAGGTGAAAGATATTTGTACAGTTGATATGTGGCTGATGTCTGGTGGGTGGCCAACCGATTTACGATTGGTCTCAGACCGAGTAGTCTCTAAATCACGTACAGATGGGAAACGGAGAAGACAAAAGGAAAAATATAGAAAACAGTGTTATCAGAACAGTGCCAGTTGTTTGTTCTCAAAGTTAATATGGCTGCTGACGTCGCGACACGGATAAATGGCAGCAATTTCAACGTATAAAGCTGTTACTTTATTTCAACAGCGAAAACATTTTGCTTGAAAATATTACAAAACATTATTCTTTAATGTGTTTTGCAATAATCCTTTTTTGATAGATGATTTCTTATTTAATTTAGAAATCTGTTTATGTAAACAAAATAAGAATTTTCCCTATTACTAAATACTTAAGAACAGAAACGGAATACTATATACACCATTCGATTATTACATGACACCTCCAGAATAGTCTATTTAAGAAACTGTGTGTATTTTTATTTTTGCAAATCTTTCATCGGCATCTTCCTGTTCTGCTTTTTCCTATTGAAAGCCAAGTTTATCTTTCTTGGTGCCCGAATAGTATAGCACCAATTAATATAACGTGTTCTTCGCCTACCTACACTGAAGTGGCGTCACGGATATGAAGTCAAACGAAATTTAAAGGAATTTTTATTGTGGTTTTATCGCTGTATGTCTGCGCTCGCTCAACAATCGCCATTTTAATGAATAGCACCAAGGCGCTGCCCTGGTGCATTCCGCAAATATCTACCAATAATCATTGATGTTTCTTTTATCTGCTTGTTTCTTTTGAGAGATATAAAAGTTGCATTTAATTCGCTTCAATTTCATTCTGATTGCTAGTCTCATTCAGGTTCACTCTTCTGCAAAATAACGACCAAGTAAACAACAACATGTATGGATTAATATCAGGAAAGTGCTGTAATGTATACACAAAGAATCTAGAAAAATTAACTCATTCGGACAGAGGAGAAAGAGGGACACACATATGTTCGTTTTTTTCTATTGATTGAATAAATTTGTTCAGTCAATAGAAAACAGTAGTCGATAAACAACATTTAAGGATTTAAACAAGTGCTTATTATCATTGCCTTAAAGAATGAACCCATTCTCATATCTAATCTTTTAGTTATGAGAATAAAAAATAAAAAGAATAAAAAAATGAATTCGCCAAATAAATTATGCCATTTTCTTAGAAACAAAAATCCAATAGAATGTATCAAATAAACTCTTTCCTGATTTGCAGTAATGACTTTCATTTGTCACTAAATTCTAGGCACTTCGGGTCCCCCCCCCACACACACACAAGATCTTCACGTTATGATTTTATCAACTTCCTTTCTATAAAGTACAAGCAGGAGGTAATTATTCGACTTAATCCAAAGTAGTGTTGGTCTTCTATCCGGCCTGTACGTGACTCGACATGAAACAAAAAAACACATACTGCTTTCTTATAAGATTAATGACACGCGATATAAAAGCTTTAAGCCGAACTGTCGTAACATTTATTTGCAAAGAAGCTGGCAACGTGCCAGTTGTGTGTAACGTTGGCAACAACAATGACGTCAGAGGTCTTTGGCATTAAAAGTACATAAACACATTTCCCTTTGAATTCTAAATCACACTAGCTAGTTAAAATTAACATACAATTTAAGGATTGGAGCACTCAATTTCTGTGATTCTTTACAGATCATTTTACATAATTGTTATTAATGAGAATTAGAATTATTTCCTTTTACTATACCTTTATAGTGAAAGGAAATAATTCGCGGCATGGGGAGAGAAAATGCTACATTCTGTGAAAAGTAGTATTTTTAACCAATGGCTTTTTTTTTTAATGAAATTCCATCCATCAAAGATTACAAGCTAATAGCATATTAAGCTGGACTTCAAACACACGGAACTCTGCTTCTTCACTTCCTCTTTCATTCCATCTGTCATTCTTCCCACACACAGCGATGATGTGCGACATCAGTGTCGAAAAAAAAAATAGTATTTCACTGTTTGAATAGTTTTGAGTTACGATTTAAGCATAGATACAATTCAAAAACATCATCGTTTTATGTAAACTTAATTTTTGCAATCGGATATTATTCTATAACTTATTTTTAACGTTTATGAAATGTCAAATGAGGGTCACTTCCAAATAATTTTGCATAATTTTTATTTGGATTTCTCTTCTTCTGCTTCTTCGTGATAAACAAGAAAAATTTATATGGTTGTTAAACAATCACTTAAAAGAATAAACTTTTCGTGCATTTAATGAGGACAATTAATCGACGTTGGAATTTATTACAAGCATCTGAATGAGGAAAAATTAATGAATAATTATCAATTTATTTAGTTCCGTGTGTTTAAAACAATCATAAAAGTTGCATTATAGATTATTTATTACTTGGCTGAACGAACGCACGCGATATAACAGATGCTGTGTTTTAAAGTTATTATTTAAGATGATACTTGCAAATAAATTAGAATGTTGCTTAAGAATAAAAATTAGAGGTTTGGACACACTCGAGCGTATAATTTAATTCTTTTCTTTTTTTCTTCTTATTTTCTTAGGTTTTATTTGTTGTTTTAGTCCAGAGAATTATAAAAGCCCGTTAATGAGTCCATTTAATTACTTCTTGCACATGTGGACAGTACTAAATTAAATCAATAGAGGTTATATTATAATACGGTTCCATGTCAAAACCTTTTTTTTTTTTTTTTAACGCCTCAAAGTTTCATGTGGTATTGATCTAGTTTATATTAGCCACGGTTTTAGGAGAATTCTTTTTTTTTTTTTTTTGCTAATATATATATATATATATATATGCAGAAAGTTTTTTAACTTGGGTATATTATGTATTCCAGATACCAAGTAATTTTATATAAACTTGGTTTTTAATCCTATTTCCCAAGTAAGCAAACAGATAAGAGAGTCAAGTTTGCGCCTGCACGAAATGCAAGTCCAAGGCTTGGTAGTGCCAATCATAATGAAGCCATAATGTCAGTCTTGCCAGGTAAAATTCATAATGAGCTCTGCATTACTTCAACCTTAGCATTTTCAGGTCTGGCTCCCACTGACGAGACCTCAATAAAGGTCGAAACCGGTATGGGTAATGACCATTGCCTTTAATGTTTAGCATCATACATCTCCGCAAGGGGATGTGCTTTACATTAAGGGAAAAATACTACGGAAAGTGATTAGAGTTTTACCCACCTTTACCACGAGTTGCCTCGACTGGCACTACCAAGAGTTACCTTGGACTTGCACTACATGCAGGCGTAAACTTGACTTTCTTGTCTGTTTGCTTACTTGGGAAATAGGATTAAAAACCAAGTTTATATAAAATTACTTGATATCTTGAATATATATATCTTCAATGGCTACATAGGAACAGTTTTTAACAAGGTGGAATACCAACAATTGATCATTCAAAAGTAGAACGAGCCGCCTGATGTTACATTGTTGTTCTGGATTGGATTGTAGGAATCGAACAGATGTGTACTTTTTTCGGAGAAGCCATTTAATTTCATGTGAGGTTTCATAGTTGAAAGTTCTTTCTGTAATTCATTAGGAGTTGAACAATTAGTTCTAGCTCGTCGGATTAAACATTTTATGATTCCTGTTTTTGATAAGGATGATGAGCAGATTGCTTGAGAATATAACGTCCAGTGAAAGTGGGTTTTCTGTAAACTGTTGTTGTTAGAATACCTGAAGGCGAAGGAGGATGTCTAAAGAGGATAACTCGTTGTCTTTTTCAATCTCCATGGTAAACTTAATACGAGGATTGATTCTGGATAAAAAGGAAGGTAAGGAATCTCTGTTATGAGGCCACACTGAAAAGATGTCGTCTATATATCTCATCCAAAAGGATGGTTGGGGGAATATAGATGAAAATAGGAGTCTTCTAGATGTTCCAAATAAAAGTTGGGTAGAGCAGATGAAACTGGACTCCCCATGGCCATTCCTTCTACTTGGTTGTAGAATTTGTTTTGACATAAGAAATATCCAGAGTGCATCACGAAATCAAATAATTTTATATCTTATGGGTAGATGTCAGCAAGTAATTGTTACAATTCAATCCAGAACAACAAAGAATCAATTCGTCGAGTTCCAATTCCATATATTTCCGGGATTTCAGAACCAATTTCAAGAATTCTGAAGAAATATGATTTAACAGCCACTTATATCCCTATTAACAAAATATCCACCTATTTTCCCCTCTTCTAAAGATAAACGCTCAACTATGTATCTGCCTGGTGTGTACTACCAAGTTCCTTGTAACTGCAATCTGTCCTACTTTGGACAAACAGGACGCTCTATAAAAAAAAAAAAAGAATTCAAGAACATCAATCATACATTCTGCACAACAAATCTGATAAGTCTGGATTGGCTCAGCACGGGATAGATACAAGCCACAACATCCTCTGATCCAAGACTCGCCTTATTTTAAATTGAGACTTTTAATTCCTACCTTAGTCTAATGTTATTTGTAAATTAAGATTATTATATGAAATTGTGAATTAATACCTATAATTTAATCATCCCTCTGATGAAATTTTTCCTCTTTAATGCTTAGCAATGTAACATCACGCGGCTCATTCTACTTTTGAAAGATCAATTGTTGGTATTCCACCTTGCTAAAAACTGTTCCTACGTAGCAAACTGAAGATAAATTTTGGCAAATATTAAAATATTCTTATGTTAACGTGTCTGTAATTCCTAATTATAATGTCACACGTGCCTCTCAAAAGTGATATATATATATATATATTAGGGTTACCAAGTAATTTTATAAGCTTGGTTATTTAACTCCTAATCCCAAGTATGCAAACAATTAAGTTTGCGCCTGAAACATAGTTCAAGTTTTAGACTTGTTTAGGTAAAATTTATAAGCTCTGCATTATTTCAACCTTGGTATTTTGGGGTATGGCTCCCACTGACAAGACCTCAATAAAGGTCGAAACCGGTCTGGGTAGTGACCCTTGCCTTTAATGCATAGCACACCATACATCTCCTCAAGGGGATATGCTTTGCATTAGGGGAAATACTAAGGAAAGTGATGAGCGCTTACTCCACCTTTACGACGAGTTGCTTCAGACCTGAACTATGTTCAGGCGCAAACTTGACTTACTTGTCTGTTTGCTTACTTGGGAAAAAGGATTAAAACCAAGTTTCAAAAAATTACTTGGTATCTTTAACACTTTCATTGCCAAGCTAAAAATTGGAATTTCGCGTGGTGGCCAACTTTTTTTTTAATTTTTTCATTTAGTTAACGACGTCCACGCGATAACGCGTGATCGGCCGTTTGGTGAGAGTTCGCATCGCACGATATCGCGTGATTGGCAATGAACATGTTAACACACACACACACACATTATATATATATATATATATATATATATATATATATATATATATATATATATATATATATATATATATATATATATATATATATATATATATATATATATATATATATATGGGGGGGGATCAGAGAGAGAGCATACAAACGAACTTGTATTAGATGTTGTTCCAAAAAACAAACAAACAAATAAAGATTCAACTTTCACTATTCACGGGGAAAATACTACTAATTTTTATGAAATGGACTAATCTGTAGTTTATGGGAACTTTGGAATTTGGACTATTATGTATCGTATGTGTTCTTGATTAAAATATTTTGCAGTAATCAACGACTCATTTTGGAGGACTAGTACTACGTGGGAAGGGTGTCCGAAAGAAGTTATAGCTGACACTGAACTTTAACCATTACATTAAATCGCAGGGGTATGAAATGGATGAATAAAGCATTTTGATGAGCAGTTATACGAATAGTACAAAGAACAGTCCAGGCGTGTGACAACCATGGTGAGCAAGGTATCAGACTATGAAAAGAAGTTAGCTGAACAAATTAAAATAAAGGAAATCTGAGAGAATTCTTTCACTCTGTGGCGAGTAAATGAATGAATGATTGTGGTAAGATAACCTTAACAGACACAGGAAAGTGTCGAATGCTCTGGAAACAGATTTATTAAGTAATCACTTTAGTAAGATATTCTAGATGAAAAGATAGTGGAAGAGGTAGAAGTATTAAAATATTGCAAGAGCTTGAAGCAAACAAAACAGAGAGTGTGAGATAGATTAAAGAATATGCTAAAGAATTAACTACGTCCCTAATAAGCAGAAGACCAACATAATTCCGTTATATAAGGGTGGAGCTCCAGAACTGATGCAAAGCTAATTATAGACCAATTTGGTATCTCTAGAGCAGTTATTAAAGATGTCAAAGAGGCTGCTGAGAAATCGCCTTTTGGTGGTGGTGGGGGGGGGTTGATCTTTTATAGAGGATATCACGACTTTGTGAAAGGTAGGTCTGGTTTTACCAATCTACTCACGTTTTATAACAGAGCGACAGAGATCGATAAAGGGGGAACAACAGGCATACCCTCTTTTTTTTTTTTATTTTGCCAAGGTATCTGACAGTATTCCACACAAGAGGTTATACAATCTGAAAGGGATGCAAAAGAGGCTTGTGGCATGGGTCGGAGAGTGATTATCTGCAGGGCTAGCCTTAAGTTGATTGGGCAAATCAGGCCATGAAACAAGAAAATGAAATTTTGGTAAAAATATGTAAGATTTTGCTGAACAAAAATCAAGAAAAATTTCTTTATGATTATGGTAGTTCCTTTTATATAAAATTATAATCAATAAACATGTGATTTAATTTTAATATTCTTAAATAGAATATATTCCTGATTCCAAATTATCTTAAATTAGAGGCCAAAATGATCCCAACTGAGGCGCCGCCTTTGCTACAGAAGGAGGCTGAAGTAGGGAGTAGAGGAACAAAGATAATGAGGTGATTAGCAAGGTACCACAGGGTTCTGTCTATGATACCTCCTGTTTAATTTGTACATTAATCACATTGGGTATGGTCATTCTTAATCCGAGACCGATTCTATGGGCAAATGGTAATAACTGTCAGTTTTAGTGCTGCTAAGTGCAAGGTTATGCATTTTAGACTAAAGACATTTCAGAATTCAGATTATATTGTATTATAATTACACTACTATGTGGAGCTGACAGATGCTGCGTTGGGATTCGAATCAGAAGAATTAACGCGGCCAGGGAATCGCACAGAATCAATGCTTTTCGAACCAATGCGAATTTTGTAACACGGGCACTATCCTGCTGGAGGAGTCTATATTCATCGGACCACAATATCACCATGTTTCAGAGCAATACTTAATTCGAACAATCCATAGGTAAGAATTATTGGTCAATGTGTGTTCAATCGGGGATGAGAAGATCCTGGGATCTCCATGAGAACAATTCCAGTATCAGGATACCACCGCCACCTTTGCCGTGTTTCCGGCATTCGTGAAGTATGGTGACATAAGTGGTATCACTGCAAATCAAGCTGCATCCACTGTATGGTTACCATTTCCCTTCTTTCGCAACATCGAATCAGTTAACCACTGTTTTTATGCATTTTTACTATGCAATGTTTCTTAGGTAGATCCTGTTTGGCACATTCCTACTTGAATTTCCCATGAAAAATTTTAATTTAGTATTCACCCCGACAATGCGACCTTTGATACCTCAGCGACATGTATATTAATATTTGGTGAGCCTTTGCTTTGTTGATGTTGCAAGTTGGCTGATGTTCTGCATCTATGAGTAAACGTCTCTGATTTTATCATTGTTATTTCAAGAAATATATCATATTTGTCATTCAGCCAAGTACTCTATATAATTGGTCACTTGCAAGCAAAAAACTACTCTTGCTATGGAAACATACGAACCATGTTACATCCATCTTAGTTTTGCAAAGACCAAAGCCAACAAAGATTTTTTTACCCTGAAATTTGGATATTTTTTCTTTGGTAAATAGACATATTAATAAACGCAACCGACTACAGGGAACGTTAGTAAAAGATACTAAAATTTTTGGAAATTACTTGATGGAAAAAAAAACAAAAAAAAAACTACAAACACGTAAGAATACTTGACGAAGATGAAATCTTCATTACATCCCCCACCCCACACACACCAAAGCATAATCACCAATGAACTTAGCAACAACAGGAGTTAATTAAGCTTTTATTTCGTAAAAGTGAACACGCACCAAAAGATGCCTTTCTCTAGTGCGACTAGACCGTGTAAAGTGCAGATGTCTGGAACGCTGCGTTTCCCGGAACGAACGTGACTTTGAATGAGCGAGAAAGGATGGTCAACAAGAATTACTTGTATGCAGAATGGTATGAATAATGGATAATCTTTACGATGTTCTGCACATAAATGTTTCAAGGGAGTTGCAGATGAGGGGAAGGGAAAGTTTACTTTCCTCGGATGGGCAAACTCAATAAATAAATTATGTTCTTTACTGATGTTCGAAATGCCATGCTCCAATAGCGGAAACCAGGTCAAATGTCCATTTACTTTCTGCTTTTTGGCAAGTGGATCTGGTTATTTCAGTCTTATTGGCTGCCAATGACCTCCTTCCGTGAATTTAAATAGAATCATGGCCTTATTTGAGGATAATGGTCTCAAACAGTTGTAAACGATGAGATAAAAGAAAACGGTAGCAATCTATTATTTATTTTGATAAAGCGAAGCTAATGTGAGCAGCCTGTCCTCCATCAACATTCGTTTTTCCCATTCAATCTTCAACTTTTCTAATCGCTTATAAAATAGCTCGCTCAGTGTTGTGAAGTTACTCTCTGTATGCCCATACACGCAAAAATTCTAAAATACTTTTATGCTAAATAACTATCTTAGAACCTCTGCATACAGCGGGGATTAAACAGTAGAAATGCTAAGACAATCACACTGCTTTGAAAGCATTAGGTGTCAGTTGCAGTCACAAGGTGGCAGCACTGAAACCAACAGTGAGAATTTGCATACCGCTTCTGAGTATAAATATTCCACTCGCAAGACATTTCAGTCTTGATTTTGATTTTTACAGTAGAAGGAATTAAAGTAATGAGGCAAGTTATGTCGGTTAAATGAGTGTGTTCTTCTGGCAGGTTAGCCTGTTTTTTGGAAGGAAATGAGACTGGTTAATTCACCTTCAACTAAAAAAAAAAAAAAAAGTTATAAACGTTTTGTGCGTTCAAGATGGGTTTCAATCCCGAGGTCTTTTTTTACAACCGAACAGCAAATATTGTGATTACTCTATGGAAGTGCTAAGTGTGAAAGATGTTTGAAATAAATGCCATCAAACAACAGTTATTTTGTGCGTCAAATGAATTGTTCGTAGGTCAGTTTATTTATGATATACCATGAAGATGCAATATAATAATAATAATAATTATTATTATTATTATTATTATTCATTCAGTCATGGATATTGGGCAGTAAAAGATCGATCAAGTAAATGGATACGACTCTGGAATCCATTATTATTATCAGTGGAAAAACTTTCCGTGAATCAATAATATAAAAAGTCAACTCATTCCAAGAATCAATACATCAATACGCCTTTGTTTGCGCGATCTAAAATATAAACAAACTACAAGCACATGCTTATCCAATTAAAACTAAGTTCACTTTTTTTTTTTCTTAGGTTGCTTAATACA
This sequence comes from Typopeltis vanoorti, assembly GCF_054136105.1. Classification (NCBI taxonomy): domain Eukaryota; kingdom Metazoa; phylum Arthropoda; class Arachnida; order Uropygi; family Thelyphonidae; genus Typopeltis; species Typopeltis vanoorti. Next base: position 25,092,127 of record NC_143558.1, on the reverse strand, counting down.
TCCGTTAACTTAATATTTGTTCTTAAAAAAGGGCCTTCGAAGTTTTATTATTAAGTGGGGGAAAAAACTGACTCAAGCTCTCTAGTGAGAGCGTATCAACCTTCAATGGCTTGTATCCCTCAAGATAAATGGAATGACATTGATTATCAATAACATATAAATAAAGCAAAAACTTGTGGTCCTTACTCCTTGAAGAAATAAAATGTAAAAAAAAAACAAGAAAAACTAGTTCAGTGTCCCATTTTCTGGAACCACTATCATTTATTATAAAGTGTCAACCAAGAAAACTAGATGTTAAACTTGAGAAGATGATGGAAAGGGTGTCATAAATATTCAGACAGTTAGCAGCTCTGAGACCAAATCGTCCCACACCATGAATTAGCACTTTTGGTGGGTGGAAGTTGGTGGAGATGTGGGTGTAAAAGTAGGCGTTATTTAGAATCTAATCATATAGAAGGTGATGGAGTGTACACAAAAGAATTGGTTCATTTGAGGGAAAGGAAGGATAGATCACTCATACACACGTACGATCATTATTTTAAACGTCTCAAAGAGTGAGTGAATGAGAGTATGCAGAAATAAAGTACCAGAAGAGCAAGGTGAAGGATGCAAACAATCGAGGATAATGAAAAAGGTGGTTTTATATTATACATTATAATGACATTGCTTAATTAATATAATTTTAACCTTTCTTATATATGATTTCGTCGGAAGAAACGAAATCTCTCATTTCATCTACAACAAGAAATGTGAAGAATAGCTGGTTGGATAAATGGAAAAACGAGTAGCTTAGTTTTAAATCGCGTGTACTATAGGGTGGGTGCTATTTGTTTTGACAAATGGTTATAAAACTACATTGTGACCTGCCAACTCAGTACTTAGCAAACAGCTTCGGAAATATTCCTTCAGTCATTCTCCGAATATTGATCTAGATCTGTCCTCTCAGCAAGGGATAATATGTAAATAATGTCTCGGTTTTTTTTTTTTTTCGCGATCTTTTAGATACTTCCCTTCTCCGTTACAGCAGAATATGAAGTGTCACTTCAGTGTCCCTCACATCCTCTATGCCATACTAGAAATTTAAATAATAATAATAATAATAAATAAGGAAATACATTTTGCCGTTAAATTTTCTAAATTTATTTTATGATTCTAAATCTAAAAATTTTCTATAATAATTCATAACTTATTTTAGACGGTATTAACAACACCAAACATACTAATTATTTAAAAAAAAAATGTTTATTAGCCGGCTTATATTTCCCTGAATTTCAAATCAGCATCTTCATAGCACAAAACAGCATGTTATAGTTTACGCTCAACAATGAATAAGTGAAACAATTCAAATTGTAATGCATAAAAGATCTAAAGTCCTAATTTGGCGCCCTCTAATGTAAAAAAAGAAGTATTACAGTTATGTAGGAGTTGATCTTAAGATAACAGTCTCCAAATTTTTGGAAATTAATGCAATCATACGTATTCAGGTTAGGAGAATTCGTCAGTCATGGCTGACTCTAAAAATAATCTTTCTGACCTAAGTAACGACACCTAAATAGCACATTGAATTTCTTCCATCTAATCCTGTGTGAACGGGTGTCCAAAGCGTGGTCTGCCAGTCCTGATTGCCATAATAATGGTAGCGAATATAGTTTTTATGTTCAGCAAGGTGAGTGTTAACAGATCTTCCTGTCTGCCCACAGTAGGCCAAGTCACAGTCAGAAGGAACTTCATCCACTCCAGGATTTGCTAGAGGATGAAGTTTATCCTTAGGAGAGCGGATCAGAGTTCCTAATTTAACAAGCGGTTTGAATGTGGTGCGAAGGTCATGTTTTATTAGTACTTTTGCTATTTTATCTGATGTACCTCTGACAAAGGAGTAGTGATGTTTTGTTCTTGTGTGTTAGATGATGGAGAATTAATGGGACTATATAGCATTTTATCTATTTTGTAGGAATTGCAGCCATTGGCCAAGAAAGTATGGAGCAGATATTTAAGTTCTGTGGAAAGAGCTGTATCAGTAGAATAAATCGCTCTGGTATATGTAATAATATAATAATACTGGTATATGTAAGTGTTTTTAGAATACCATACTGCTCAGCTGGATGATGATGTGATTATATGTAGGTATCTTCTTGTGTGTGTGTGGCTTTCTGTAAATGAAAAAAAGATAGTGAACCATCTGAAAGGCAGGTGACTAATGCGTCAAGGAAAGGCAAACCGTTATTAGATTCTCTCTCTACTGTGAAGTGAATTTTGGAGTGCTGGCTGTTTAGTTAAGTGACAAAAGCATCCATAGTGTCTTATACATGGGGCCAAATTGCAAAAACATCATAAAGAAAGCGTAACCACACTAGAGGATAGCAGTACCATTAATAACAGTAATATTTAAGAGTGTGTCTTAGTGGTACATTAATAATAAAGTGGCATCAAACCTAACCATTATGTATTAGATTTTAATGATATGATTTTTAACTAGTGATTTGAAATAGAGTGAACGTTTTTCCGAAAGTAGAGGAGTTGCTAAGGGGGGGGGGGAAGAGACTTAGCTAACTGTTGGATAAGTATGACACACTATCTGTGCTATCAACTATAGGAGATAGAGGCATACTGAATTTGTGAATTTTAGAGACTCTATAAATACGGGGTGGTTAAACATGAACTGGATTTATTTTGTGATGATTTCTTTGGACCAAGAAGTCACTTTTGTTCAATAATTTGCTGGCTTTTTTCCTTACGTTACAATTTTAATCGTTTCACTTACTCATTGTCGCGAGTAAACTATAACATGTTACTTTATGCTTTGAATATGTTAGTTTGAAATCCAGAGAAATATAAGTCAGTTAATAAACATATTTTTTCAAAAAAAAAATAAATAAATAAAATAGTTTGTTTGGTGTTGTTAATACTGTTAAAATAAGTTATGAATAACGTGTTCAAAACCTAAGCTTGTCTATCAGCTCCTCTATTAACACTATGAGAGGTTTCTGAAAAATAAGGTAACGCGTTTTTTTTTTTTTCTTAATAATGATGAAAAGGAATGAGACAAAACACGGTGGACAGACAGACCAGTTAATTATGTTCAAAAAGACCACCACTGCAGTGTGGCGCTACTGTCGCCTCACAACCAATTCCAGTTGCAAGATGGCGGTTATCATGCGAGTGTGGTTCAAAACAAGTGTCCGTGAAGTAATTCGTATTTTGAAAGCAAACGGAACTTCACCAAGCAAATTCACCGTGAACTGGTTGCTGTGTATGGAGAAAAGGTGATGTCAAAGAAGCAGGTGTGTTTTGGGTGCAATGAATTTACAGCGGGCCGTGGCGACATTGAAAATCGACATCGGGCGGGCAGGTTTTCATCGAGCAAGACAGAAGACAACATTTTGCGCATTAAGGTCATCGTTCTTGAAGACCGGTGAGTGAAACTGCACAAGTGGTGAAGTTGAGTAAGTCCACTGTTTATGAAATTCTTCACGATGTCCTTGGCTTTCGAAAGATATGCTCCCGCTGATTGCTCCACAATTGTCAGAGGAACACAAGGCGACAACGCATGGGGGACTATGTCTAGAGAATCTGTTGCGATACAGCAACATTTCTGGCGAGAAAAATTCTCGCTCGCCAGGAGATGAAATGTAGGTTCATCACTTTACCCCGAAGAGCAAACAAGACTTCATGGCTTGGAAACATCCACGTCCTGTGCGCAAAACATTCAAAATGGTTGCCACTGTCCGAAAAGTCATGGTCACAGTGTTCTGAGGCGTCCAAGGCATTCTGTCGGTGGGCTTCTTGCCGAAGGGAGGAACAATCAATGCAGAGCTTTACTGTCTCCAACGTTGGACAAACTGAAAGCCAACGTTCAACGCTAACCCTGACAACTCCACACACCACTCCTGAGCGATTGCGCTGTAAATGTTTCTTGAGGGGGTCGAACAAATGGAAGTTGTTCTGCCCCCTCAAGAAAAACCTTGGCATTTCACTACTGATGAGGAAGGTCATGAGGCGATGCGATGTTGATTACTGGGTGGGAACACGGACTTCTATCGTTGGGACAAGTGCATCAATAAATTTGGACTTTGTGGAGAAGCAGTGCATGTTCACTTATTTCTTGGTGCATAATTTCAACTTCCTGTTATTAAACATCCTCGGGAAAAAAAAAAAAAAAACTGTTACCTTACTTTTCGGAACCGCGTACATTGCCATATTTTGAAAGCATAAAATAAAGCGATAGCTAGATTCTGTTTATATTCAGCAGTTTTTAAATCTTTTTAAAAATTGCCCATAATTACGGTTGCGACGGAAATGAAAAGGTAATAACAGCATAACCAGGGCTGAATAGTTCATCAAAAACTTTCAGTTTTTGATGGACTATTTGATCCATTATAATAGACATTAAATCATTAGCTACTACATCAAGTAGCTAAAGTAACTAATTAGTAACTAAATTTCATATATTTACTAAAATTTTCTACATTCAGCTTTAAAATAATGCTGGATTTAATATCCACTTAGTTATATAAATTTCATGAATATTATTAATATTTTAATAATAATACTTACTAATAATTTTATTAGCATTAAGTGCATACCTTTGAGTACTCCACCCTTTAAGCATACCTTTGAGTACTCCACCCTATAAAACAAACGGCTCAAAAGACCACCTTGCAAAATTAATTATTTATAAGAGAGTGATAATTTATCTTAATTTCCTATTTCAACTTTTATCCTGATGTGCCGCATGTGCAGTAGGCTGAATCGCTACCTGTTTCTCAATGGAGTGGAATTCTCTTCAACTGTTTGAGTGGGAATATCCTTGGCTCCGTCTGTATTGGCGATGCCCTTTGGATCAAAAGGCTCAGTTTTGAATCTCGTCTAGAATGCAAAAAAATCTTTATATAGGCTTTTCAAGTGAAAGTGAATCAGCAGGCTGTAGATGGATACGAAAGGTGACAATTTTTCATCTCGCAAAACAAGATAATCGACATGAGAATACACACATGTAACACACACAATACGAGCTCTTCTCCTTTTATCATATTTTCAAACAACCCGACTTTGAGCGGAACCATTCGCTCAAAAGAATCGTCCAGTAGAGATACAAGTTCAATGTCCCATGTAACCAAAATGACAAAAATGAACCTGCAAATGCATTGGTTTAATAGACTAAGGGTACTGAACCTTTCCATAGATTGCATTTTTTACTAATAATTTTTATTATTAAACGGAGAGGTGGGGGAACCTCTCCCCCGAGTTCCGGACTGGTAGGCTGCTTCTCCTTGAATTCTGATGACTCGATTTTTGAAGACTCGACACTCAGAGTAGCCCCTGAGTTTCAAAACGTTTCAAAAAACGTGACATAAAAAGGCTTATCATTATATATATATATATATATATAGGGTAGATAAAGTAACCTTTTATTTTACCTCATGAGCCAAAACATTATGACCACGTACACAGTAACGCGTTGGGTCTCTTCTGGCAGAGATAACCTCTTGCACTCGTCTTGGCATTGATTCCACTAGACCACGAAAAGTGTCCTGAGGTATTCTGAATCAACTAGATATAATATAGTACTGGATGTCAGCAACCGAGAAAGGCACAGGCATCCCCTGGCTGATGCTGAGGTCTTCAAGACCTCGCAATATTCAATGGGATTTAAATCAGGAAAATTAGACGGCCAGGAAAGCAACACGAACCCGGCATGTAGGACAATAGTTATTCCGTAAGAATCATCAAGTTAGAATTAGCGGTCAAGGTGTGTTCAGTGGGGATGAGAGAACCCAGTAATGTTCATGAGAACAATCCCCATATCAGGATAACGCCATCACTAGCCACACGTGCAGGATGGTTTGGCCGGAAGCAGGCTAGGTGGTCATAATGGTTTTGGCTCATGAGCGTATATTATAAAGCTTAAGATATTGTCGGAGTAGGCTAGTTTGATTTACAGACTACGTTAACTTTAGCTGAAAAGCTCTTCTAGTATACTGTACTCATTGCATGACTAAACTATGACAAAATTAATAAGGCGTAAAAAACTAAAATATTAACAATAACGACTATCCTAAATAACAATTCTAAACTTTAATATCCTTAGTAAACTTTGTTAACATGTCCGTAACATGTTTAACTTCCATAACGTCAAATCAGCAGACGATTTATAGGTTAAATTCCAATCACCCGACTACAGGATCTTTATCTAGGCATTTCTTCAGCATATCTTTGGTGAAGATAAGTCCGGTTTTTAGCCCCCTGAACTTTGGACATCGACCGTGAAACAACAATACTAGTTAGGATTAGACACGAGATGCTGCCATTTGTCAAACTTATCTCACCTTACGTTTTATTCAAGTTGGAACATGGTGGAAGAACCAGCATTACAAACGAGATGGAAGGAAGTTGTCTGCTAATCCATGATTAGCAGACAACCAATTTCCAAAAATCAGAAATTAAAAACTGCCGCTTACACGTTTGGGGAACAAAATGTATCTAATGTTATATAAGTATCAGATATTAGAATAATATTATTCGCTGTTTGCGAAACTTCTTATTCATTGAGGATTATCAATTTATTACGTAACGTTTGAGGGTGTGAGTAGAAGTTGTGACAGAGGGAAAGGAGTATAAAAATCCGGAAGACAGCGTTACGTAATTTATGATAGTCCTTTAGACATAAAACTGAACATAAAAGCGGTGAAATGTATGCCTCGTTCATTATATGCTATATTTTTACTTTCTTTATTGCTCCTTTGAAAACAGGATTATTTTATGTCACTGCCACCCACGAAATGTTGGTAACTTGCAATACATTTGGTATTGTGGTAGATGACACGAAACCGTACAATTATGCGCATGCTAAGCAGTTACCAGTTTTTGCTCTAACCCTTGGACTAGTGTAGAAGACTGTCTATAATATTGACGAATATATTTATTTTAAAATTAAAAAACAAAAACAACATCGCCATGACGAATTGCAAACTTAAATGGCTAACTCAATATGAACCAAATGTTCAACGAGAAGGTAAACGAACATTTTTAAAACATTAAAAAAAAAAAAAAAATTGAACATATTAAGTAACTCAAAACAAGCAGATTAACATTTGGCCGCAGTTTTGCACAAGTGCCATCAGCATTTATAACAAATATTGGAACACTTGTTGGCAACCGTATGAAATAAATTAGGGTTTCCATATCCTGAGCATAAGAAAAGATGACACACAGAAAGTCTTGAAAGCTAAAAAAGATTACAGAATAAAAGTTTCTATTACCTATAAATGTTCTTAAATCAAGAAAAGAATTAACTAAACAGGAACACTGTACTGACATTATGTCAAAAGAAATGCGTAGCCATTTAAAACAGAGAATAAGAATGCAGTATTCTTTCAGATTAAAGTGATACAGATTTGCTGAAAGTAATGGACATGTACATGCAACCTGTAGATTACCCGGGAGGCCTTTCTTTATGTATATTAAAAAATAAAGAAGAAAATGTTTCCAGAGTGCTGGAAGGCATGAGAAGAACCAGTTCTTCAACTTATGGAATGCCAGAACCAATCGGTGCAGCCTACACAAGTCAGAATACAAGATAAGGGTGATATCTCACTAGTGCTTTAAAGCCACTTTGAGAAAAAGATGGCGTTAATTAAATTCGTTGGAATTACTTTAGTAAGACAGAAGCAACAGATAACACCAAAAATAAACAAGGAAGTTCGAAAGATTTGTGCAATTCGCGATAAGTGGCGGAAGTAGAAAAATTAGAAATTGCCATTTTGAGAGATAGCAGACGATTTTTGTAATTAAAATTAAAATATTTAGTCTATTTGCACTAGATGGCATTCGTGAGGGTATAACAGTTGCGTTTTGCGCGTTCGGATTTTGATGAAATTCACCCTCAGAGATACAAAAAGAAGCAAAATTTTTTGGCGCCTAGAGAAAAATAATTCAGTGCAAATTTAATATTAAAATGTTGAAAAGAAACTTTTTTAATTTGGTGTGAAGAGAACATAAAAAAAAAATAAAAGAAGCATGGAACAAAAAAGATCAGTAATTTTACTTGTAAACAAGTCTACCAATTCTGTTTTTTTTTTTAAATCATGATAGCAATAAAGTGGATAACAAATGCGCCATCTAGTGCAAATAGGCTAAATATTTTGATTTTAATTACAAAAATCGTCTGCCATCTTAATTTAGTGATTCTCAGCCGTTTTCAAAAAAAAAAAAAAAAAAATGAACACATTTCATATATTTGTAGCAGTAAGACATCTAATATGTACAATCTGGTGCAAAATCAAACAATGATAAAAACTGGCAATTATAAATTACTTTTTTATTTAAATGTAACCTAACGAAACATTGTGATAAAGAAAAGGGCGTAATGCCATACATATCGTTTGAATCAAGTTTAGTGCAGAAGCATCAAATTAAGCGTTTTTTTTTTTTTTTTTTCATTTAGTTCGCCACACTTAAATGTTTTTCGCTTAGTTAAATAATACCATGATCGCATTTATTTACAAAGGGTTGTTTCAATAAACATAAATCCACAGTGTCTCGATCTTTCGCTCAGTTCCAGGATATCTTCAATAACAACGAAAACAAAAAAACAAACAAACAAAAAGTTGATTTCTTCGGTGTCAGCCAAGTCTGGCGCCTTTATTGCCAAGGGTGAATTGACAGGGAAGCAGGTGCGTAGCAGTCAAAAGGATAAGATGATATAATGAAAGTGTCCACACAGTCTTACGCGGCATCGATTATATTATTTCCGGGAGCTAACTTGGCAACTTCTGATTAGTTTTTACAGAACGCGAACAGCACAATTTGTCACCGGTCTCAACCCATTAGTAAAGCCTTTGGTGATTTTTATTTTATTTATTTCTTTAGGTGCTTTTTTTCCCCCGTATTAAAAGGAAACAACATTGCCACAAGTACTAAGCTGTTGCCCAACAGAAACAACACATAAAGAACGCAATGCAAAACGTCAGAATTTGATAGATGAAGGTGAACATATTTACTGTTAGTTCGACCATCTTTTATATATGGACTCGTGTTTGTTATACGAAGTGCAGAACTCACGCATTTAAGCCCTGTGATGAATTGGTTTGTTCAAATATTGATCGAATGGCTGTGAATTACTTTTCCTGCAAGTAAAAAAACCTGCCAATGTCAGACTGATTGTTCTCCTCAGTCCACTTCTCTCCTACTCAGCAATTAACATTATTAATCCCAAACCCGACCGACCTTAGAACACTGTTCTCACATTTGGGTAGTGCACGTAAAACTTCCCTAACAATTCCTGATTCATTACCAAAATTTTACCTTTGCTAGCCTGATTGGCCGAGTGGTTAGCTATACGCTCTCCAGCCAAAAGGCTGCGGGTTCGAATCCCGCTGTGGGCATGGATGTTTGTGATTATCTGTGGAAATACTGGTGGTGGTGGGCTGTAGATGGCGTTGGTGGATTGAGTGGTGAAGACAGAGTTGTAGAGTAGTGCCCTCCCTAGATGAGTCCTTTTGGACTCCCTGGAGGTGTTCACGTAATAATAATATCATTACAGCAGTTAGCAAATGTCATTTCGATGACGTTATAAGATTCCACATATATAAAAAAGGCACAATAAAAGCGCAAAATGGCATCTGAGTCTCCCTTTCCCTTCTTGGGTGTTACCAAATGGTCAGCGTGGCAAAAAGACAAAATATTAGTTTAAAATTTACTGGACGAGATGGTTATCATGAACTTTTGGATACGTTCTTGTATACTGGATCTGTTCTCTAGTTAAGTCACACAATTAAGAATAGAAATCATAAGAAATGAAAAATAACAAGAAACACATGAGAAGAAAGAAAGCAGGGTGGGAGTAAAGCGTGCGTGTAGAAATATATATCTTATTTGGCTTATATATATATATATATATATATACAGACGATTTGAGAATACACACTGTGCATCGCATACGACCTATGACTGAGTATCTGCAATGATCGCTAATTCATAAGTAGTATAGAAATAGAAGACACGACACAACATAATTAAAAAAAAAAAAAAAGAATTTTAATTAGGAAAAGATTTTTCGAAAATTTTCTAGTATTTTTTTCCTTTTTCTTTGGGGAGGCCAGAGCCCCGCCTCTCGGTGCGCCGCTGTATATATATATATATATATATATATATTAATATATATATAATAATAATCTTAATATATATATATATATATATTAAGAGATTTATGAACTGGCAGTCGACACTCTACTAGGTTCTCTAATAAAAAATAAAAGCATTACCTAATTTTTGTACATTATATTTGGACAATATAATGATCGATTATTTCTCTTATCGTTAATGGATAATTGTAAGAGCAAAGTGTAATTTTTCTTTGTACGCGTGTGATAAATTTGCTCATCAAAACTTTTCAAACGTTGTCTGATAATAAAAACATCTGTTAGCTCTCAAAATCTTTAAAAGATGGCCTTAATAAAGACTCTATAATTCTTTGTCGATTATTAATTTTTAAAGTGGTTGATCTAATCGATTGCTTGCCTTTTATTAAAGGAAGATCAATAAGCATTACGAGAAGATTTATTTACGGCTTCTATAAATATGAAAACGGTCAAGATATTCCTGCCAATAAATTGTGCAGGAGTTCGTCGTCTGTTTCGATATAGACAACAAAGTCAAGTCTAGAAGAACCTGGTAAATGGCATTTTCGAAACATTTTAACATTTCGGTTTTTTTTTTCTTTCAGAGTTACACAATGATTGCCACTTATCACGGTAAATTATGGAGACGACTATCGTGTTAGATTAATACTTTTAATTAAATATAAACCAGGATAATTATCCGATGTTTCGACCTTCATATGAAGGTCGTTATCTGGAGTACACATATATAAAGAGACAAACTACATTATAGTATTCACTGTAAACCAAATTCCATATCGGTCTTTTCTGATCATGCCCTAGACCACCGCTTCCCAAACTGTGGGCCACGGCCCCCTTGGGGGCCGTAGGTTTTGTTGAGGGGGGGCCGTGATATAATGAAAACAAATTTAAAATGTTTTAAGACTAAGTAGATTTTTTTATTTTAAAAGAAACGTATTCAACTTTTATTATTTATTATTTCTTTTTTGTTATTTTTTATATTTTAATGGAAAAATTCACACATTGGTGTTGGTTCACAAACTTTGCTTCCTGCGTATTTCGGCGCTTAATGAATATTAGTAAATATTGCTTATTCATATGTTTCATTTCAAAGCAGTGGTTAATTGTATTTACTTCGAATGCTCTCCAGGGAAGCTCCAAATCTTCCTGGAGAGCATTCGAAAATCTTCCAAATCTCCCTTTCATCACGCGTTCGTAATCAGGGACTGTTGATATTGACTTTATATACATATCAAAACACGTTTTGTATTATCACTGTCATCCGAGAGTTTTCTGTTACCAATAAAAGTTTCGCATATACTTCACACATGAAAAAAAGCTTAAACAAGTTCATGTGGAGAGATAGTAACTAGCTTGCATTGGTAAACAACACCCCTCCCTAATAGCCACTATACTGCAGAGGCAATAAAAACAAGTACTTTTATTATGCCAGTGAATAAGGTATGAGGAGTCTGTGTAATATATTTCTCAACAAATAGTCAATTAGAGAAAACTGGGATAAAAACACACTAATTAATGAATCACATGTCCTCTCATACAGAAACTATGCTGTATAGACTGAAACAAAACCATATGTTGCATGGGCAAACACAGTATCTAACTAAAAACTATTGTATTAATTAGATGTGTGTGAGTTCGATTTCCCAAGGCAGCAATAAAATTCAACCGAACATGTTAAAATTCGTTAAAGTGTTAAAACTAAGTAATATATATATATAATGAATGTTATGGCAGTTTCACATATGGAATTCGGTTGAAGAGAGTTAGCATTTCAACTCAATTGTCAGCTATGCTTTTATCTTTCGGTTGCGCCATCTTTTGTTAATACTGCACCAATCATATGCACGTTTTAATAACCTGCCTTTGCTGTCTGTTTCGTTTTACACTTAATTACCGTAAAAGGAGAAAAGTCACAAAACAGAAAAATGTTCCTGGTCCGTGGATTCCCTTATTCAGGTAATATTCACTCGTTTCATGTTATCAGTCTGTGGTGTGCCACTATCGGTAAGTGGTGATATTATTTGATCTATTCTATGTTAAAAAATTTAACCATGAGATGGATAAGTGGCTGATAAAAAATATAAAAAAAATTCCCGCAACAATCAGAAGCAGAAACAGACTCAAAAAAAAAGGACAGTATTTCATATTTTACCAGAACAGCCTGCATCGTCTTCAGAACCAAACGGTAAGAGGCAAAATATGTAATACATGCATTTGATTTTTGCAATATTCGCTGCGTATGTTTTGTATTGAATATAAATACAATAAATATTATAATAATATATCTCTCTATTACGATTTTTTCCGAGGGGGGGGTTGTGAAATATTTTAATTTTTGCAAAGGGGGCCCTGACATCCAGAAGTTTGGGAAGCACTGCCCTAGACAATGTACACCGAAATGAATTAAAAAGGCACTTGTTTGAATATGGATGGCGCATATTCGACTCACTTTTATTTCAAGTTCTCCAGCAATCTCCCTGCTCCTCCATTATTTTAAGAATAATTTCAGATGTTTTTTCACATATTGAATTTAAGTTTAATTAATTTATATTAACTTAATTTTTAATTCATTGATAACAAGAGTCTAGTTTTTTCCGCCAGATGTCAGGCCAGTAGTGTTGACTAAATTGTAATGTGGTTTGTCTCTTTATATGTGTACTCCTACTGATGACCTTGATATGAAGATCGAAACTTCGGGTTTTGGTGTTTATTAAATTAAATTATTAGTCTAACACGGTAACTGTCTCGCTAATTTACAACGAATTTTCATTTTTTAAAAGCTTATAATGCAAAGACAACCACAGCGACTCTACGAAAACCAATGTCAAAATTTAATTGCAATATTACATGATATGGAATATATATGCTGTTTTTAGGACAAAATTATACTTAATTATATGACTGATCGGCCAGCAATGTACTAAAAAAAAAAAGGCTCTAGCTTTGAAGAAGACCGTAAACATCACACTGCATCACAATTCCTGTTAATTTACTTTATTTATTCAAAAGTAAACGCTGGATAGAAGATCGATGGATCGTAAATACAATAGCGTTTTCATGCTTTTATTTGAACTGACAGCGTGTTACAGAAAGGCTACGTTTGCTGTCTAAAGTATTTATTTTGAAATAATTTTTGATATTCCATTTGTCTTCACAGCAGTACCGACAAATTTTGTTAAACGAAAAAGGAACGATCATAAATAGTGGTACAGGAGGTGGGGGGGGGGGGGAGAATTAGGAACCTACAGAGATAAACACAATCATAAGCAGTTTTACAAAAATCCACTTGCACCATTTTGTTTATTAGCGTTTTCTTGTTGGTGTGTTAGCTATTCCTACACACCACAGACGTTGCGAGCTATTAAATTAGCATCGAAAAGAGATAATGTTAGACAAACTTCAATTTACTATTGTAACCAACACAATAACGATTGTTAACTGGTGACAAGAGGCTCCAGTGTGACGCCTTAATATTCCCGTGAGATTACTAGCATTTGGAAGGAGTAGTCAATACACTTATATCCGCAACACATATGTTTAGAAAAAAGGTGCTATTATCCACTACTGAGAAGCATATTTGTCATTCGATTAGCCGAACTGTCAATTTAAAGTAGAAAATGGATGAAAACTTTACTTCCTCGCTGACTTTCTTATTTAACTTTTGGAAAAAAAAAAAAAAAACAGGAGAACACTTAACGTATTTGAGTTATGACTAATGTACGCATGTTACTGTCAAAAGTAACGAACGACTTCGCGATATTCGATTAAAATATTTTTTTAAGAGTTTCACTTTGTTCTTTTAGAAAAGATTAAATTCACCTTTAAAATGCAAAGAGCAAACAAAACGACAGAAGGCAGCAGACGATTTTTTAATTCTTCGTTTTGAGTGCGTTTCGTCGTTAATGAAACAGGTGACGCAATTCAAACAGAAAAATGTGATGTGATATAAAAAATGCCAGTTCTCAAATAAAACGAGTATAAGCATAAAAAAGTGACCTAAAAAACATACAAAAATAAATAAATAAATCCACATTTAAACTTTTATCTCCTCGAAAAATAGCTATTTTATACGTAAGTGAATCACGCAAAAAAAACTCAAACTAAAAATTAACAGACTGTATGTAATTTTTTGCTGTTTGTGAATATTCGACTATTTGTGTACGCAACTCTATGCGAAATTACTTCTTACCAGCTTCACACAAAATTAAGCATAAATCCAAGTTAAACATCTTCGCGTAACTATACGGAAATGTCCGACTAGTTTTAGACAGCCGGAATACAAGTACTATGAATCCATTGTTTTGTGTAGAATATCGGTTGGTTAGCAACGGTTCAAACACTGGTATATGTGGCTAAAAACTTCACGCTAGTTATTGATGCAAGTTGTAAAGACGGATAACAATCCTTGGCATTTAAAATAGCTAATTTCATTGCATTAAAATGTGTTTATATAACTATGGCAGCAAATCTCTTTTCAATCTTTTGTGCATTTTTAAGCCAAATTATTATATGATCTTCGCTGGATTTAAAATAGTCGTAATCACTAAAAGTTATTTTAGAATAGAAAGAAATCAAATATTCCCTAATGTATATTTATATGGTGTAGAACAGAAAAAGTCCATACGAAAATTATATATATACTGGGAGGGAGGGGGGCTCTGCTCCCCTGGCGCCCAACCCCCCGAGTTCCGGGCTGGTAAGCCGGTTCTCCTTCAATTCTGATGACTCGAGACATGAGACAACAATGTGTTTGTCTCATGAAGGCAAACACATCGTTGGACGTTTCAAAACAATGAAGAGACAAAAAACGTGACATAAAAACGTTTCAAATTTCGGCTTATCTTTTTATATATATAGAATAGATATAAAAGCTTTTTAGATTTACAAGTCATACTTCGTTAATACGAATAAACTTTCATTATAAATATTTGTTTCGAAATCAGGCTGCTCTGCTTTTCTCTAGAAACAGACTTCTCCACGAAGCATTTCGCAAAGACTGCAAACCCTCTATCTTCTAAAAGAACCTTAATAGATTCTTCCACTCTTAGCCTCTTCCTGCACAGCATCAATTTGCTAAACGCGTCTTATGTGTGGGAGTGACCTGTCGTTTACATGTGCTTAACCAAGTCATTAAACCAATTTAATGACACAGTTCATTAAGCATCGAAAACTCAATATTTACCCATTCTGTATTTGTATTACTTACTAGAATCTAAGAACTCGTCTCCTTGTTCTTTTGCTTTACATATTCCGATCTTGTCAATCCTCCCACGTTACTAATGTGCTTTCATTTAAACAAATTCAAGCAGTATGAGATATCTCTGTCATTTGCGTGTCATTTATTGTATGTAAAGAGGAAAATCTGTCGATATTCCGTTGCATTCTGCCTCCAGTAATTCCTGTGAGGAAGTTGGAAAACAACTGCTGATATTTTTACAGTACTTTCTTCTAATTTGACATTTAAAAAATAAATACCACTCTCACCAACCTCTCTCTCATAAATACTACTTCCCGCGAGTAGCTATAAATATCAATAAAATTATCTGTGCTTTTCATACAAGTATAAAAACATTCTTTTCATCTGTCTTCTGCAAAAGACATTAATGCAATCTAATGCTTTAGAATATTAACAGAATGTTTATCTCCATAGAGTAGCTGGGAAAAAACTTTGATTCTGATCATGACGAGAGAAATCTTTATATGAAAGTTTTCATTTTTCCAGAAACTTGGTTTATCATCTCACATACGAACAAATTGGCCCAATAAACAGACAAAAATACGACCTGGCAATAGATGGAATAATGTAGCATTGTTCTGGGTTAGTGTGTGCATAGGTGGACGCTGGATGGTGTTGTGTGGTTCGTGGATTATGTTGTATGTAGATGGTGTAGAGTGCCCTCTCGCGATGAATCCTTGGATTCCATGAAGGTGGCATATAAAAATGATAATCTTTTCGCTATGAGATTCCAAAATATTTGTCGTAAGGGAGGCTTTTCTTTCTACTATACTACTCATGTCGAAGTAACCAATATTTTGCATAATCCAACTCTGCGATGTTATAAATGTTCGCATTTTATTTTTAATGAAAAAAAAAACAGTTTTTCTTTATTTCCACGTTCATTTCGCAAAAAGTGCTGCATTAAATGCTTTACCACTATTTGATAGTGTACGTGAAAAAAAAAACTAGATGTACAGGAATTTCAATATATTTTCATAATTTATATGAGGCAGTTGTTTCATATATTAGCTAAACCAATTCTAATGGATTCATTAAAGTACAAGTGTTAATTTGATTTAACACAAGGAATTCCACAATTTTTTCTCGCTGGTACTCCACTCCTCTATACATCCGTTTTTCTGGACACGTTTCCTTGAATCAGCAATCCGAATTCATCCATTTTGCTCGAGGAGAAGATCCTCCTAAAAATTTAGCATCATTAACAGCCGATTTTCCAGTTTTGATTTTGGAAACTCAATCAACTGTCTGAATTTTGCTCGCTCTTTTGTCTCTCCAAATGCAACTTTTAACTTCAAAGGTTGATGTGATCGCGCAGTTCTCCCAAGGTTGAAACAAAGACTGCTGTTCCTCCGCACTTATCTTTGAAGTATTATATACCCTGTAAACAATCAAAGTTTACAGGGTATTACTTCCAAGTAACAGAACGACAAATTTTAAATAAATCGTATAAGCAGATCATGAGTCACCGCAGAGACTCATGGTCTGCTTATTTTAAGCCGAGCTGTATTAAATCACTGACTCGCTATTATCGGTATCCCAGACAATTTTATTCCACAGAAATAGTCAACAAGACGCAGCTCGTCAAATTGAATACGTGAAATTAATGGAAGAAGTAAAAGAATTCGAAAATAACAACAACAAAAAAATTTTCTAAAAAAGGGTTGCTGTACCTCCACTCCTCGTCAGTCACTTCTATAATTTCATCGTTCAACTGACAGTCCTAAAAACAAAAACAAATAAATTAATCTGTTCATGACAGTCGTAGTGGATCATTGCTGCATTCTCTTAATAACGGAAGAAGATGCTATCATCTTTTCTCTCCTTTTACACGAACATCTAAACCTCCTTTTTCATAGAACTGAACCATATATGTTTCTGACAACGTAAAAATGTTCAACCTTAATGTAATAGGTGATGCTTCTGTGACACGCTCATTTAGATTGATTTGTCTCATTAATTTCAAACGCCTTTCGATACCATAACCGTGTGAAATTGCCTAATAGATAAATTTAATTCAGCAGGTGAACCAAAAAGTGAATGTGATTTATAGAACAATATCAAAACATTCGTGAATAAAACGAATAACAAACATGTTATTCGAAAAATAACTTTATCTCAACGAGAAACAAGTTTATAAATATTGTTCTTATAAAATTCTACTACTACTAAATATAATAACCTGATTTTTCAGAAGCGACGAGTTAACTCGGTTTCGGTTTTACAAGTGTAATTATCATACGAGGGTGCGCATACGATGTGGTACGCCAAGATTTAGGTAATCCAGAATTCCCCCTCAAAATTATCAAAATTCATATGAGCCTGGAATGGTTTTTAAATGCTGCGACAAGTTCAAACATGTTTGAAAATCAGGCGCTCCTCACTTTGAGTGTGGATGGTGCTATTAAGGCCAGCGCGCGCTGGCCTTGACTCAGCCTCCCACGGTTGTCGACACCTCCGAGCGCGAGTGAAGTACGGAGCTATCTATTCTAGGAAACGTGCGGTTACAAGCCAGGTGAATGCGATGCGATGCGGCCCAACACGCCTGTAGTGTGCGCTGTCGCATTTTTGCGATGCGATACAGCCTGCTTCGGCAATAGTGTACGCTTAATTTTACACTGAATACGAGACTGATACTCGACTCTACCCAAGGTGTTCCGTTAAAATTTCAAAAGTTGTGAAGTGTTCCGTCGTAGGAAAAGTTTCGGAAACCCTGCACTAGACCAAACCTAGCTGGCCAATCTGGGATCTAAAGATCTCACAAATCGCAAGTGTTTCCATACAAAAGCCACCAGAAAATGTACGTGCTTATTTTTTTAATTTTTTTTTTCCACTACAACGTTCAATTTGCGTAACTACAATTCTGAAATCCGCATACAATCAACTTCTGACGGCCCTTTGAGAGATTGAGAAATATTTAGTGAACCTCTTACAACCTTCTTTGGGTGTTGGTATCTTATCGAGAGTTATTCCTCTGAATTTAAACCAGAATTCCTTTAAGATCCAAACTGCTAAATATTTAAAAATTCCATCCGTAATTTTAAAACACGCCAACAGTTGCTGTTGGTATCTTCGAAACTTTCGCCTAATTTTCTCAGTAAAAATGATAACGTTTGACTGGTTAAACGTTATCATTTTTAAAACCAAAATTGGATAACTAAGACAATTTAAGTAAAGACCCCAAATGCTTAATTTTACTTAAATCCACTCAACCAGATCGGAGATGGATGTGCAGGCGGGCAAGGATAAAACTCACAGGTGCTTACGACTTTGACGTAGTGCGTTTAAAAATGATGCACGGAAAACATAAATATATACCAGCAAGTGTGTTATCACTTTTAGAAATGTCTGTGGATACCCCTCCCCCCCCCCCGCTGAAATCGATATAAGTAGTTCCTAATATAGCGGGTATTTTCAAAATGCGTCTATTATATATAATTTAAGGAATATTCATAGTAAATATTAGGTGGCGCTACTGTAGGTAATCAAATATGTAGCTCACTCAAATTTATTAATAATAAGTATTCTCAAGCCATTTAAAATAAGGGGAAATTTCGTTTTCGGAAAGAGCAAAACACTATCTTTGCACAGCATGTACAGTGCATTCAACCAGGAAATGCTCAAGTCAGGTCAAGGAGTGCACACGTGAGAGGTACACACACCTGCCACTGAAAACATGTTGGTGAGAGTGGTATGCGATCAGATGTCGTTCTTGATTCCGTGCTGTCAAAAGGTATATGAAGACGACAATCAAATATATTCACACGATCTTTTGTGAAGAAAACGCAACAAAAAATATAAATAAGCTTGAAAGATGAGCTGAAGTTTGATTTATATTAAACGTCACAGGATTATAATAGACAAAAATGGTGAGTTAAAAAAAAAAGTGAAAACGAAATTCAAAGAAAATCATTGAAATGTGAAAAATATTTTAAAAAGGTAAAATTAATCCCACATTCGGTTTCAACGAAATTAAAAAAAAAAAAACAAATTCGTCAATCCATACGTTTACATATCTCCATTTAATTAGGCAGAAGATAAGTTTTGTTTATTAAAATTATGCAAGAAAAATATGCAAACACCCGGAAGAATGGTCATCATTGGCCTCGAGCATAAACGGTAATGAGAGACACCAAAAACGCAAGAGTTGTCTATCCACCCCAAAGGGGGGGGGGAAGCAGCCTTTTTTTTTTAAGACAAAATGAGGAATGTAACCTGACAGGGGAAAAAAAATCCAATTCGGTGAATTGGTATGGGTTATTATCGTTCAACGTAAATTTCTATGGACGTGGTATAAGTAAAAGAGGAAGTCGGTTTTCAAGAACGTTTAGTCAAGTTTTCAAGAACTAGTCAGGCTACTTATTACTATAGAATTGCTTTCTTCGTCTGTAGTGTGGTGGTACTTGGCCATTGATATAGGATAAGAGTAGTTCTCAAACACATTTTGTACCTGCGTTTATTTTTTGTTGTTATTTACCAAAAAATAAAGTTATAAATTATTTCAAATATTCAGTCTCGATTCTATATTAAATAACAAACTGATCCAGGAAAAAATAATGCAGTTTTATGCGCGATTCAACTAAATTATAATACAAACCAAAAGACAGCACACAAATGTATTTAACACAGCTTTCTTTATTTTATTTTTTTTAATTGTGTACCATCAATTTATTACAGCTACAAATCACCAATCGTCTGCAAATTAATAACAAAAAAAAATGACTGATCTAATCTCAAACCAGCAAGTTTTTGAAAGCTGTAAACATTAAACAGTATATTTTTGAACTACCTGACGTAATGAATGCACCCACGTGTCTTTCAATTCGATAGTAAAATAAAAGTAAGCATAGATGACAATCTCATGGTACTTTTATGCGGGCAATAAATATTTCATTTACGACAGGTTGGAAAGTCTATATTCAAAGGAGCAACGCACTTGGGAAAACTCTCTCTAGCCACAAAAACCATAAACCGAACTCAGTAAGAAATAATTACAATTGACAAAGTTACAGGACACTTAGAATATTAAAAAAAAAACTTACCCAATTTACTGCTTGTCTTCCTCTTAACTCGTAGGCATATCGTCCGAGATCGTATGCACTGCAAAAGAATGACACTATGAGTAGTTTGTCACGAGCACGCGAACTCTCAGCGACCACGTTGAAGGTCCACGAACGCGTTATGAGATTTTTCATGCGTCGTGTTCGTAACGGTTGGAAACGGACTACGTCTATTATTCCCAAGGGGTGAAAACAAATAGGGAGGAGTAAAATCCGTTGATTTATCAAAACTCAATATGAAACAATTCATTTCTTTCATATATTCTGATTTTTTTATTGCTATAAGATAAACGATCGTCATTTCCATAATTAAACAAAATAAATATATATTCGTTTGTCTAAGTTAGAATCAATTAACACTCAGATCACCGTCGCTTTTATCATGTGTGCCCTGGGGAGATTATTTTCAGCACATTTATATGCAGATGCTCATATATATATATATATATATATATATATATTTATTTATTTATTTATTTATTTATTTATTTATTTACAACAGCTTATTTTTTATAAGTAGATTTATATAATACTGAACTATTTCTTATTCCAGCTTACGTCTTGTCCTTTTAACTAAATACTAAAACAATTTACAAAAGGGATGGTTCATTTTTAGCATCGAAACTGTTTTGAAGAAAAGATAGGATATTTACTAATAATGAGTTCCACGTGTAATATAAGTCCACAATAATTATCTAGTAAGCAAAAATGACCAGATTTTGAAAGTGTAAAATCAGGAAACAGGCAGTAGTCCGTTTCCTTTTTCCATAAATTTTCAAATTTCTTCGGGTCCATTTTTTTTTCAGAATTAAATGTTGAGATTCCCACAATAATAATAATAATAATAATAATAATAATAATAATAATAAAATTCCCTCAATATACAAACTGATTAAATAGTGTTTTTAAATTATTATTTTTTCAATCTATCACAGATTTTTTTGGTACATTTCTGAATATCAGTATAGGAATAAAGACTTACCGTAATTTACTCAAAACAATCTTATTTATATATACAACAATAATAAAATAAATCTAGCAACGTCTCTTTATTTTCTATAGGGAATAGAATAATTTATGTGTAAAGATATAATGGACCACAGCTAAAACATAGGCTGTAATACCATTAACTTTAAGCCTATTTTTTGCATTTTATAGTTACTCGCGACGAAACCTCTTGACACTATCAGTTAAAACATATTACGATAAAGAAAGTAACTTTGCAGGAGTGGGATTAAGAAAGATAACAATATGGCTATCTCTGACCAGGGTAAATATTATTAAGTGATGAACTTTCCACTTTATTTAGGAAACATTCCATGTAAGTCGCTTAAAGAACTACGTGTCGTTTATTTATTCAACTTACAAAGCAAATTTCATACAAAGGTACACACATATAATCAGTGTGATTTTACTTACTTTGTTTGGTTGTTTTTATTCATTTTCCAATACGTGCATAGCCTTTCTTCAAAAAATACACTATAACGTTTCTTATGGAAACTGTATTAAGTTTTTAAGTTTTCAAACTATGAACGACCAACATACAACAGCGAGGATTTTTTATACGAGGATTTCAAAATTAATGGCGTTTATATATATACAGTATATATATATTTAATTTTTTTTTTTTTAAGGGTAGGACCACGAGATGGCGAAAGTTGTCAGATGTATTCTCCTCCACAGATGCTGATAAAATCATTGATAGCCATGGGCCAACTGTCTGTGATGACTAAGGGAGCAGCCTGGCAGGGGAGAATTCTCTATGCTTGCTGCGCAAGCTCATTACTTGAGAAAGAAGTAATATTCATTTATTAATAAATGCATGCATTTATAAGCATTCCATTCAGGCTTTTATTTTTGTACACAGAAGACGTCTTAAGCTTGCGCGGCAATAATTGGGCTATGCGTTGTATAGCGAAGGCCGATGCTTGCTCGTCCAGTCAAAGCTACCTTGGCTTGCTCTGTTGTGGGAGCTTCCAGGTCCTCGCTACAGCACTGTGATTTCATGCGCGCGCATAGCCATTTCCATTCCTTCACGTCGTCTTAAACACAGGCCATACGGAGTGAAAGTAGCTCTAGCCAGTGAGCTTCAGCCAGCCTTTACAAGTGTGTGTGTTGCTTGGGAAAATTAAGTTACAACCAACTTTTTATGACGATGGTATTGACCAGTTAATAAAGAAGAACCGTAGGGTAGAATGTGTATTCAAGTAGCTAAATTGAAAAAGATAGAATACCATTTGTAAAATAAATGTTGTATTTGTATGATTAAATGTACATAAATTTCTAAATATATAGTTTTAAATGGTCAGTAATTCATTATTCCGCTAATCAGACTTCAATCACACCTCTCACTCTCTGAATGATAACAAGAGCAAGCGTGAATTTCAAGACCAGCATTCGCTCCTGCAGTCTGGCTACTCTATTAGTCTTCAAAAGTTAGGGCTAAACGGCCTCCCCTACTCCTTTTGGAGGAATAAAAGGTGTTCGCAGATTTAATTTTTTTTATTTGTGATCTACACAAAATGATGTGCGTTCCACAAGGAGATACTTAATTGAACAGTGGAAAATTTGTTAAAGGTAACTGACAGCTACAGCTCACCACTATATAAGTAATTGCATAATTCATATTAATGATATAAATAAATAATATATTAAATATGACACATAAAATTAATTGTGATTATTAATTTTTACGATTTTAATATACATCTAAAGTTTACTTTCTAACTAGAACAAAGCTTTTTTTTTTGGTTTTTTTTCCTTTTTATTCTTTCAATATATTAGCGTCTTACAATTGATTTTTTCCACTCAAAAAAAAAAAAAAAACTAGTTTGCAGAATGTGTTAATTGGCACGCAAGTTATCTGATAAATGCTCTAACAAAGTCAACAATATTTATTAAAGCTATTAAAGAACCAATTTCTAATTATTATCTAGATTGTATTTTTCTCATTTTGCTCCCAATGTACAAACGTGGTGATAAATTAACAGATAGAATTAAGTAAACATACTCCAAAGAAAATTCAAAGGTCATTTCAGAAACTGTGAATGAAAATGTACAGGCGAAAAATTATTTTATATAATAATCCAAAAGTTCTTTTTCCTTCATTCTCACAGCTCAACATTCGTGCATAGTTCTTCCCAGCAGATTCTCCTCTGTACAGACATCCGATTTTCCCCAGAAGATCATAAATAACCATACTGGGAGATTAGGGGATGGAACTGACGTTCAAAGTAGCGAGGGGAACGTAGGGGCTATAAATCCCAAGGAGAGAATTCTTTTCCATTGCGTCTTTCTATCTATTTTTCGATGATTACACTGGCGCTTCGAGAGCAGCTTTTACGAAGCAGTGCAGTAGCTAAAGTCCATGAGAGGATAATTCAGGGCTTCAAGGGTATTAAACAGAATGAGAATGTGCTATAGCAGTTGAGGGGGATCCACAGTATTGTGGAAATGAGAAAGAGCACTTAATGACAGTCGGAAAAAAGAATAAGATAAATAAACAGACGCCCAACTCGCCCGTTACTTTATCATAGTATCGATTAAATAAATAATAAATAAATAAAATTTCTGATTTAGTTCTGAAATAAATAACATTATTTATTTCAGAACTAAAGTATTTACTATATTTTTAATATATATATATATATATATATATATATATATATAATATTACGATATGTATATAGGATAATCATTGCTACTTCGAGAATTCCTAAACTTACTGAGTATACATAAACCTATATGTAACATGTAGTGTATTTATAAGTTGAAACTGTATTTTTCAACGGCTAACAATGGCAGATTCTTTCCCAATTGCTCCATTTTGATGCTAATTAATGCCATAAACTCGCTCTCCGCTATTTTTTCTCAAAAAATTTTGCCACTATAAATATTTGATTAAAACCCAAATTGAAATGATTCAATAAATTTCAATAAAAATTCTCAATGCCATTGTAATTAATTTCTTGTAATTTCTTGTAATTAATCCCAATCGTTTTTGTGAAACTTTGCCAATAAAAATGATCCAATTAAAACTAAAACTGGACAACGGGAACCCGTTCTTGTGTGCATCCTAAACACTAATTTTATACAATTCCATCCAGCTACAGCTGATGTTATATATAATTCTGTTGAACGAATTCCAAAATATCTGAAACTGCCATAACAACATTCACTATCTATTTCTTAAAGTTTTAAACTTCTTTTTTTTTTTTGTGCGCGTACTATATGAGAAACTTTTTAATTTCTTTTTTCGTAAAGTGCAATCAGGGGTACGAGTTATATTCGAGTAAATACGATATGCATTTCCTAGGTATTTCCAAATGTATTCATTTGAAACATTTCCCTCATTAACATTAACTCGTGTGGGCAAGGTACCCGGAAGAAAATGCAAAAGAGGGAGCAGTGCACCATATATACAACCGCAGTCGTTACCGAAATTACTCGGTGCATATTTTTCCTATTCCCAGTGGAGTTGAGCGCAATTTCAGTCAACTGAAATTAATTAAAAAGCACCATTTCAGATCGACAACCAGTCGGCGGTTAATTAACTAACCGGTTTGGCTGTTTCCTCCCTTGAATATGCAGAGGTAACTAGATAATAAATAAGGACATATTTAAAATATCTGTGCACGCTTGAAAAGCAAGCATTTCAACAGCAAAACAAAATATTATAAATGGAAAGGTCGCTCTTTCAGTGATCATTGTGGTCCGTCATGTAACGTTTACGTAAAATCGGACAAAATATGCTACTAACATTTGACAAGTGTTAGCTCAATATTTCTGCTCACAGGCAATTAAAATCTTTTAATCCATTAAAATCACCAGAGACCAATGTTCGCTGGTGTAGTGAAACATCAGTTAGTCTTCCTGTAAAGTATTATTATTAATTTTGCTATTAATTTTCTAGCTTCCGAATGTTATTTGCCTCATACTTCTTGTTTCCTTAACACGATAGAATCATTTAACTGAAATGAATAATAATAACAATCTGCAGTACTTACATGCAAGGCCCGGATTCGGTTTCAAATCCATTATAACCTAATAAGTCGGGTTTTTCTGGCTGCAGGATGAAAAATCCGAGTTTCTGGGAAATAAAAAAAAAACCTTCCACTTCCATATTAGGCCGGCTAACTCGTATACAACTAAAAAGCCCTGCTAAAAGTTTTTTTTGGGTCCCAGATGGGGTTCGAACTCGTTCCCTTCCCCTGTCGAAACCAGCAACTGAACTAGGGAGGCCCTCTAATTATGAAACATTCTACATGAAAAAGCTGAATACTGAATACTCTGTGTGTGTGTGTGTGTGTGTGTGTGTGTGCGTGTATGCATTTTGATAGTCGAAGGCAAACTATCTTCTTCAGGGAACTATATAAGAACTGCAAGATATTTATTATTTACAATAAACAAGCACATTTGAAACAACAAAAAAAAAAAATCTGAACTTTTATCAATCTCTTATATTGTAGATAAAAGTACAATTTTTATGTATACATTATTGTATTTATCGAATATGGTTTATTCACTTTTTTTTCTTTTTTTGCTTAGTGTAACTAATAATTTTTTTTTTCAATTCTTATATAGTTTGCCAAAGAACTATCGAAATGCAGGAAAAACACACAATAAACAGAAAAAATAAATAAAAAAGCCATCCGCTGTATATGTAGAATGATCATCTTGAATATGAATATGAAAGCCGTAGAAATATTGTCAACATTTCTCTTTTGTTTAAAAAATGCATAAATATGTATGTATATATTTATGAGCATGCATTTAAAAGATATTTCTTAAACAATGGAAAATGGAGCAAAACAAACAAAAATCATCCCGATTTTGTCTTCAGATAGTTCCATAATCCTATCAGTATCCACATACGGTATATTTATTTCCTGGAGCAAAATATAAATAAATTTTGAAGGTCTTGCTTCCAGTTGAAAAACCAAGCGAGAGTCATTTGTCAATGTCAAAATATTTCCGTGAAATCTCACAAAAAAAATTCCAATATGCTATCGAGATATCTAATTTGAGAAGAATATCAATTATTTCTTTGCCATTCAAACGATATTAATTTTCTTTTTATAACTTTACACGAATTGTTTCGATAATTTATGCAGAAATTAGCATTTATTAATCATTTTTCATATTAATACAGAGAATCGTATATGATCATCAGCAATATTTTATAAATTGTGGGTTTTATTAGTAATGCAACAATTCCATCTTATTTAATAAAATATCAATTATATATGATTAGATTAAAACCATGTATTTTTAACAATAAGTTATGGTTTAATATTTTCTACCTCCTCTCTTTGATTTAAAATATAACTCCATATGCTTATAAAAATGATAACTGACCTGATGTATATGGGAGATAACCTCTGTATGGGTACAATTATCCAGCGACTTCCCATTGACTTCCAGTATTTCATCTCCCACCTCCAAATCTGCTCGGTCTGCCGGCGATCCTAATAAAATTAAGAGAGGGGAAACAAATATAAATAAATTAAAATTACCTGATATGCAAGCTTCGCAATTTTATTACAGTCACTAACATTCACTGGCTTTCAAAGAAGAAATTCAAAACGTTGCATTTTTAGAATTTTGAGCCAAACGAATAACACGCGGTCGTCTGCTTTGTTGTTTATTCAAGTTAAGAGGAAGTATACAGACTATTCGTTGTACGTTTAGTGAAAATAAATTACAGATATCTGAAAATCTTAATTTTAATTTTGCATAGATAACTATAGTTTATATTAATTAAATATATAATAAGAAATACAAATACATTTCTGAAAGGAATAATCGGCAATTGAATGCAATATTCGATGAATAGTCTCCGATATATGTTTACAATTTATTCTACTTGGTGAGCAAGTGATCTCTGATAGAATTCAATGATGCACATGCCATTCAAAACTTCGATCTTGATTGGTTCAAGTGGAATGCTGTAGAAGGACCATGTCGATTAAAGATAATGCTGTAATGTAGTTATATAAGAATAGCAACTAGAGCATTAAGTCAACATACTGGGTAGAATATGATGGCTAACTCGTGTAAACGTGATACGAAGTTATTCACTTAAGGATATCTCCTAGGGGAATATCCGATACCACAGGCATTACTTTTGTGCCAAACGGTGCGTTAAATAGCTCTTTTCCGTGAGGGACGGTAAAGGGAAGAGCCCATCAACCCACCATGGTTTACCGTGTCAAAGCGACCAAAACATTTTATCTTCAACGAAGCAAATATTAACCCACGGTTCATTGCCAGAAAACCTGCATTCTAGCCGTCTGTTTCTTTTAAAATAGCATGCGATAATATTATATCAGAATAAAATATCTTTCCTCGTCTCACTAGAGAAAAAGATAAATTCACGGATATGAATATTTAGCCATCAAGATGGAAGCAAAATATTCCATTTCAAAGATAATATAGTGGATATTTTCGTACCTTACACAAGTATAAAAGAAACCAAAGGAAAAACCAAATTTTATTGAAATTCTTTGTCCCGTTTTTGTAATCCTCAAATCCCAGAGATGCGTATCTTTCTCTGGCATTTATTGTCACGTCCACTACCTTCAATATAAGCTTCGTCGGCAATATCGACTAATATTTTTTTCAACCGAAATTCGTACAGTAGGCAAACTATTAGGGGATAGCAGTGCTTACCTGGACACAACTTTCCGACAGGAAATTGGAGATCTGTCGTCATTTTTTTTCTTTGGTGTGTCGTTCCAGCGAAACACTATGATAAACCTTACCAGAGATGTGTAGTCTTTTCCACTAGACTTATATTGAAGTTCTCAAGGGATTAGAAAGTTACAAAAGTCCAGCCAACCCCGAAGCACAACAGGAAATCAATAGCAAACGATTACAGAAAGAGGTTTATTTGTAGGTAGACAGAAGAGACTTTGCTTCAATATTTTCAGAACGTAACAAAACATGCATAGTTTAAAGCAATTAGAGAAGGCATTTCTCTTCCTTAGAGAAACCTGTTCGCGGATCAAAGGTATATTTGTTTTTTAGTGTGAAACGAGTATTACAAACTGAGTCGGAAAAAGTTCCATGTGACAATTCATCACTCCACTAGGATCTCTGATTTTTCCTCTCCGTTTTAGGAATTATAACGTCCAAACCTGAACTGAATAAAGATGAGCATGACGAAGTAATACAGAAGACAGTACAGCAGTCCAAACTTAAATTTATTCGAGCCATTTCTTTTTCACTACAACGCTAGCTAAATCTAATATAATAGTTATAATATATAACTATTATAAGTGAAATGGTTAGAATAGGTTGTTTATTAACTATCTTGTCTTCTTCTGTATTGAGTCAGGTATTTTTAGGGAACTCTTAGGGGATCGCCCCAAATGTGAAAACTATTCAATGGTTAGATGAATTTGTAATTGAGCGAAAGAGAAATCGGAAATCCTGTTTCAAATTCAAATTCAAGAATTTGAATTTGAACAGGACCGGATTCTTTTTTTAACCAGAATCAAAATTAACAAAGTTATAGAGCTTCAGAGAAGAATGGTTTAAATATAGAATTTAAGGTTGTAGAAGTTGATATAAAACTTCAACGAAACAATAAAGAATTCTATTTTCACTTAACTTGAGAAGGTCGTTGATGTATTGCGAAATTAGAGTGGATGAAAGAACGTAGTTTTGTAGAACGTCAACATTAGCTGCTGGGTTTTTACAGGGAGGATAAAGATCCATCTATTATTACACTGTGCAACGTTCAACCAGAGAGAAACACGGCAACCAGTTGCAGACACAAAAAACAGAACATAAGGTGGTAACTTGAACGCACCTTTGTGCAGAAATGATCACTCTACAGATATAAAGAGCACTTGACATGCCCATACCTTTCCAGAGAATTTTTCCAGAGGTGATTGATATAAATGAGATTTTCTGTTGATCGATAGTGGCGAAATTCATACTGTAGATTATTTATTAGTCGAAACGTTCCAAATGAATCGCCCTTCTTAGGAATGGGTTGAAAATCATTGATGTCATCCAGAGGCGAGCAATTAGGCTCATAGATGATCTCTCTCTCTCTCTCTCTTACAGACTCACTTCAACCTCTATCTTACAGAAGCAGTGTTTCAGCACTGTGTCTATTCTACAGGTACTTCCATGGTCACTGCTTCTGTGAATTGGCAACCATCATTCCTTCACTTTCTATTACACCTGATATTACAAATGCTGCAGCTGCCCAGCACCATTTTACTGTGCAACTGCAAACACACCGAACCTGCTTCTATTCATCCTCTTTTATTCCATTCACTTCTATCCTCTGGAAAGCCTTTCTTGAGAAATATTCCTAAACTGCAACCTGCAATCTTCAAAATAAACATCAATAAACTTCTATCTCAGTCTTCTTCTGCATCCCACACATGGCACTGATGTACCTACAGGTACCTGGACTTCTCGTGTATGCGATCAGTGTGTGTGTATATATGCAGCATTAACCTGAAGAACGAACGAAGTACTTTCTGGGTGTAATTTTTGTAATTTCTTATAATCAGACAGTAAAATTATGTCCAAGTACTTCAGTTTTGTTTTGATATATTCTTTTACAAAGTACGAATTTTCTTTCTAATTGCCAGTGAAGGTTATTTATTTTAGTTTTTATCATTGAACAATACTTAGCTAAGCTTATGTGTTGGTATACTTGCAACAAAGAACCCTGATATGCTGAATACAAACAGTGTAATTTTGAAAAAAAATCTGCGTCCTAAAATATACAGAAAATACATAGAATTCATCTGTCGTAATTGGAATTACGACAGATGAATACTTGTTGAGCAGTGTAATAAATACTGTAGGGATGAGACCATTTGCTAGTGATAATCAATCACCATCGTTTTTCATTTTAACCGTGCAATCTCCCACCTACATTATTCCTTTGGGTGCAAGAGATAGTGTCTGTGTTACAGTCGTTTTGTCCCATATGGACAGTTTTTGTATGTGTATATATTTTTCACACACACAAAGCTTTGTATGCCCTTCTTTACTAAAAAAAAAAACTAGAGAGTTAAATTGTCACCACAGTAAGTGTCTCAACACTCTAGTTAACATTATGATACTTGTAGCACATAAGCCCAATCTTTATTTTTTTTTTTATTGTGACCTGACAGTGGGGATCCATCTTCTATGCAGAAAGATGGTAGGACCTCAATATGCAACCCCCATATTATTAGAAACAACAGGCAGCGGCGTCTTCCGTGGTGCAAAGAGCATATACGGTGGGACATGGAAGTTTGGAAAGCTGTGTTATGAAGAGGCGAATCACACTACACCTACGCTAGCAGATGGACGGGTGTGGTGTAGCGGATGCCCAGTGAACGTCTCCAGAGTGCGAAACCCCAAATATGAAATTCGAAGGTAGTGGTGTGATGGTATGGTCTCGGACCTCTGTTTGTGGTGCAACGAACACTGAACTCCGCCAGATATCTGAATATTCTGCACAATGCAATGCTTCCTTTCTGGAATTTCTACGGAACTGACCATTGTCTCTTTCGGGAAGAGAGCTGTCAGACATGAACGTCACTATACTTGACTGTCCTCCACAGAGCCCTGATCATATGTGAACATATGTGGGATGAACTGGAGCATCGGGCGAGGTCAAGGGACGTCCGCCCACAACAGTCCAGGACCTTATTACATGCCTACCAGAAGAATGGTCCAAAATTCCTATTGATCGCTATCGTACGCGTGTGGAAAGTATGTGCCCATAGGATTGCTGCAGTCATCGCAGCGAAAGGAGGGCCCACATCTTATTAAGGTGGACATGGCTGTTTGTTCCTCACCCTATAATGTCCGTTAACTTCTTTCCAAGCAGTATATATATATATATATATATATATATATATATATATATATATATATATATATATATATATATATATATATATATATATATATTCTTCCTTCACCTGAAGTATAACATCCTTTTTAAGCCGCTGGCATAGCAAACTGTGGAGAGTAAATTAACCGCACTATTATTACCAAAATTTTCAAAAAAAGCCAATTTATTAAAGCCATAACAAGCCATTTAACCTAACGCTTTAATGAAATGTTATGAGGATGGTATTAAATAATATGCTTGGGGAACAGGGGAAGTAGATTATACTATGTGATGACAAGAGTTACGAAGATGTCGACAGAGTCAGGAAAGAATAGATAAAAGAAGTAAATAACAGAGCACAGAACTCGGAGAGACGGAAGAAATCAAGCGGGAATAAACAGAAACGCAAATATGACCGACCCGAGAATGCCCATTGAAAATAGTGGAATACATTTTAGATTCTGAAAGGATTCTCCACACACGACAACCACGACTCATTATACTAGCTACTCTTGTATGGCAGAGGTAAAACTTATTTTCCGTTGTACCAACTGCGATGAGCTAGGAATTCCTAATTTGCTACTTTGCTTCACTACACATGGATGGTCGAGATATTCTCCTAAATAAGATACGTTATTGAAATGAATGAAAGCATTACTATTGGATTCTGTTACCACTAATGTTTTAAGAAAGAATAGCGATAAACAGAAGCTGGTCCGTGCCTAAAAGTCAAATGCGCAAGTATATTAATGTAGGCCTAACATCCTTTAATATTTTGCTAGCGAGCCGCTGCATTAGACCGAAAGATGTACAATGATTAAACTATAGCAATAAATAGTATTTACGTTTCAAAACTGAGGGCTTTCATTATTCACATTATCAAAAACTACTGATTTAATTTATTTTATTTATTCTGTTCTTTACAAGGGCGATTGCTGGTCTTGAAATTCACGCTTGCTCTTGTTATCATTCGGGGAGTGAGAGGTGTGATTGAAGTCTGATTAGCGGAATAATGAATTATTGATCATTTAAAACTATATATTTAGAAATTTATATACATTTAATCATACAAATACAACATTTATTTTGCAGCACTGGTTTAAGACGACGTGGAGGAATGGAAATGGCTATGTGCGCGCATGAAATCCCAGTGCTGCAGCGAGGACCCGGAAGTTCCCACAACCGAGCAAGCCAAGGTAGCTTTGACCAGACGAACAAGCATCGGTCTTCGATACACAACGCAAAACTCAATTATTGCCGCGCAAGCTTAAGACGTCTTCTGTCTACAAAAATAAAAGCTTAAATGGAATGCTTATAAATGCATGCATTTATTAACAAATAAATATTACTTCTTTCTCAAGTAATGAGCTTGCGCAGCAAGCATGGAGAATTCGCCCCTGGTTCTTTATCTACATCATTTTATCGAGATAATTTCCGTTCTCACCGATCGGTTAGTAAATAGTGGTCTAATATTCCAATACGCATATTAACCAGAATTCTTGACTGATAGGAACAGATATTTATGGACAAATCCAAAGATAAAAAGAGCGTTGGAAGCTACATATCTTTCAATGAAATGTAAATTTTCAGTGGAAAGATAATTCAGAAGGTAGCGGTAACTGGGAACAATTCCTCAACAATCTGTTGGAGGAAACAAGTGTATTGAATAAACTAAAACCAAGGTTATCCATAATTTCGATTTACTTATTTTCAGTTAAATGCACAATTTGGTAGCGTAGGGTTGTCAGGTCTATTAGTGAATGATGATAATGCGCACAATATATGCTGAATAGAGAGATTTCTTGTTTATTTAGGTGTTCGCTATCATTACAACTTAGACAAACACCCAAAACAAAGTAAAATATCAGAACCGTGAATAATTCCAATGAATCTACTTGCAGCACTACAAAAGAAAGACAGAGTGTTAAATAAACTGGAAAAGCTACAAAGGACATTAAAGTAATACGATATGATGAAAACGTTTTCTTCCAGGCATAGAAATGGGCTTAAATCTCTCTCTCTCTCTCTCTCATACACACACACACACACACACACACACCGCATTCGGCGCCTCGTGTAATCGCAACTAATCTCATAGTAACCTGAGCATAGCCTCTCGAGAACTAGATGAATGCAATACCTTCATCTTACATCAATCATGTATTCTTCTCACTCCAATGTACCAGATTAAAGTAGCTGCTATTCGCAATAGTGCTGTACTCTATGAGAAATTGGAGTCAAAAGAATATTCTCCCTATCTTCATAAGAGGATAAAAGAAACCTCTCGAAAACAAGCACGTCCGTGTATAATTTAATTCCCCAATTTCACGCTCTCAAGGACCACTTCAGCATTTTGATGACGTACTATTACTGCAGACCACTCTTGTAATTTCTTTTATGAGATCCTACTTTTATTACGATACGACGGTTTCTTGGAAAACGTGGAAAAAAAAATCTACGATTTTAATCTATTTAACAAATGCCGTTTATGTGCTCGAGTTAATTTTGTATATTATTTTCCGTGCGAGAAAAAATTTGCGAGCTGCAGTGGCAACAGAATAAATTTATATTCTGGTCGTATACGTTTTAATTCATCGACTTGCAGCGGTGTATTGATTATGTGTGTGTGCATGTAAATCTGATATTATTTTTGTATTATTTATCATGATTATTTCATTTATTTATTTTACTATTTATTTTTCGAACAGAAATACATATTACCGTAACTCACAGCGCCACCACTTAATTTCATCGTCGAAATGTAATGATTGTTATGGCCCCCTATCTGCTGTATCATAGCAACGCTACAATAAACACGGAGACTTGCTCTTATAGAGTTATGTCAATAGGTGTAGCATTACACAAGAGGTAATCAAATATTCTCATGTTTATTTTCTTGCCGGAGCATATTTACGCAATAGACAAAATGAAAATAAATGGATTTCGAAACTCCAAGAAAGATATTTCGAAGTATAAAACATTTTTTTTTAAAACTGAAAATTTATAAATATATTAATTTGAAATTAGTATATTTAAAGCAAATCAAATAATTTTTGGTTGCTTTCAGTGAATATTATTTGTGATATATCTTGTATATGTTAATTATTATAAAATATTCTATTAATTTTAATTATCTGCATAAAATAAATCAAACGTTTGTTATGTTGGTAACAACTAATGCGACTGCCGAACGTATCTCCTGAATTTTAATAGTTGTGCAAATTTGCTTATGCATGTTCCAGGAAAGCAACCATCACAACCGTGCTGCAATTAATTGGTAATGTGTTTATAACAAAATACGCTTTCTTATTTATTATTATTATTTTGAGTACGTAGTTATACTCTACGTACATATAGAGGATGGAATATTTTGAAAGATAAAATTAATGTTACTGGACAAATAGTTGACAAAATGTAACTAGCTAGTGACATTTTTTTTTGCAATATATCACGAAACATACGTGTTATTTATAGACGAATATACAATCTTAAGAATAAATCTGTGTTTTTTTTTTGTTTGTTTATTCCCCAAAGGATACTACTTCCTTTTTGGGAATTTTGCAGCTACTCTCTTTCATCACTGTCAGATGATCAGTGCGATCTCTTGCTGACGTGTATAGATGAAAGTAACAAGAAATGGTAAACTGCTGCCATTTCGTGTTCCTAATCCTAGTGAGTATCGTGTGAATTTATTTTTAATTCAAGGGGAACAAAAAAGGAACAGTTCTGCTACCAGTGCCGTAACTAGGCAGGCGCAATGAGTGACAGCATAGGGCACAAGACGAAGGGGGGGGGGGGGGGGCTGAAAGGATTTCAAAAAATAATCAGTATTATATTTTCATTTTCAAATTTTAAATTTTGCCGTCGTGGGCCGATTTATAAACATAAATTATACTATTGATAAACAAAATTTCTATTTCTATCGTATTTGTTTTGTTTTGTTTTCAAAAAAAGTGGGGGGGTTAAATCTTGCACAGGGCCCATGAAAAGCTAGTTAGCACTGTTTGCTAGTACTTACATTATAAAACATGCCTTAGTAATATTTTTTATATACTGTATTTAATACTAAGAAATTCTTGTATTTTGTAAGTTTTGGTGATAGTGTAATTTTCTAATATGCGGACATCTTAGAATATATAAAACTTAAAAATTAAGTGTTAGGCAGTTGGGTAATTAAGATTACCCAACTGTCTCTACCCTGCAACAATATTTCAATGGCCCCCTTTTGACCTTGAGAATTTTGTTGGGCCCTCACAACTCTTGATGGGTTCATCTAAATTCGCACCATTTTGCAGAGTAAAATTTCTTGATGTCAGATAGCTGACCCACTTGACGAAAAAAGAAAGAAAAAATTAAATTGGGAGTTCCGATCCCATGTTTACTTTTCAATCAACAAGAGTACTTTACTGAGGCATTATCTCTGCAATTTTTGTGGCACTTTGGGAAAGAATAATAAACAAAACTTAAATTACAGAAGTACGAATTCAAAACGTTTCCTACTTGTAACTTTCATTTTTCTGCGCTTGTCATGCGAAACTGAAACAAACACAAATCGATGCTCACAACGGTTAGTAAAAACGTAAGCGGTTTTCGGTTAAAGGCTGCGTTTCAAAAATCAATAGATCGATGGCAGCATTATTTCTTACAAGAAAATGTAAAATGCACATAGTAAAAAAAAAAAAAGGAAAAGGATGTTATGATAAATATGAAGACAAGAATGATATCTAAGAAAAATGTTGCCAGAAACGCGATTACTTATAAAAATATATAAAATGGAAATAGAGAGAGAGGATCTCTCACAGCTGTTGAACAGTGAAAGTATAAGGGGCCCATCAGTGGAGACGTCTTAATGCATGGTTTGATAAAACCATTTACTTCAATTCTGGGGGAGAGTTTCCGCGTGCTTAAACAAAACTAATAAATCTTAGAAAACTTATCTAATTTATGGATGACGTTAAATGTTGATAAAATATGCGTTTTTTTATGTAAATGAAACACGAAGACATTATACAAGAAAGTGCAATTCTTTTTTTCTTTTTTTTTCTGCAACTTTTTTCATGACTCCAGCGAGAATTGTGCATCAGAACTATCCCAGGTGATCTACGACAAAAGAGAAAGATTTTTTTTTTTTTTTTTTGGTTTCAGAAAGAGTTGAATTAATACTTATACTTTTCTTTTCTTTTTTTGGCACTTTCACTAATTAAATAATACTATACTAATAGTATATAACTAATAGTATAAAAGATACTATTATGTCAGTTGGTTGAAATTACGCTAAACTAAGGCTATAAGACATCAGTACGTTATGCTTCTCTTTGGCCTGTTTGTTTGTTTCTTACTTACAAGACCTTAGATGTAAGAAACCGAAGGGCATCGTCAATACCAACCATGTTAAGGAGTTTTTCCAGTGACCTGGATGACTTCTAACAGGGGATGATAAGTGGAAGCCAGAATAATCGATACCAGTGTCTGTCTCGGAAACTGTTGCTCTGCTATCATGGGTAAATGCAACAGTGTCTTGGATATACTGAAAATAAAGTGGTAAACAGAAAATATCAATAAACGTCAAAGAGTTCAATATGGCCTGATTCATACCGAATTTAAGAACGAAATTTTCCAACATTTCTCTCCGATCAGTCTGTGGATTAGACTGATAATTCGTCTCCTGCTTTTAGCACTGGTAACCTCTCCAATTCAAATTCTTTGCGTTACATGGTTGTCCTGATGCCAATGAACCATTATTAATATGGAAACTGTCAACAGTTCACATAACAAATCTTGATCATTTCCTTCACTGAGGTCCACTTTATAGGACTTGACGATGACTGCTCTGGTGAAGGCGTACCATTTTTCATTTCTTTCGTTCTTTCCTCAATACTTTATCGAGCCTAGACTGTTCACACAGATATAAGAGAGAGAGAGAGAGAGAGAGAGAGATCAAATTCAAAGAAAATAACCCGATAAGAATTGAAATTGTAATAGACAACAAAAAGGGATGAAAAATGAAATATGAAGAGAGAGGAGATGGATCTAGAAAATTTAAATCGACACTAATATCTTGTTAGTGGGCATTCAAATAAAAGGTAATGCATTCCGAACGACAAGTATGACAACCAGTAATAGCAAAACAGTTGATACCGTCTGGTGAGACTGCATTTAAGTACGCCGCAATCACAGAGATCGCTGAAGGGGAAACTAGATAGGTAAATAATATCGCCCAGCGTCAGATAAGTTATCGATTTTTTTTATCGTTTTATTCAACACAAGAGCTCTAGTAATATTAGGTTCGGGCAACAGCATGCAACCCAGTGTGACAGAAAATGCGTCGTTTCAATATTTATTTGAACACTTTTGTGATCTGTAGTTAGAATACTACACATCACGAAAAACAGCACTGCATAATTTAACAGCTGTTCGTTGCATTTATGCAAACAAAACAGCATGTATGCTACCCATAAACATCTCTCAGGTCTCAGTAAATTAAAAGCTTAAATTGATAAATATTTTAGTGATAATGAATTAAAATAAAATGACTTAAAGCTTAATTGAAGAGTGACGTAGTTTCGTATTAGCTTCCATTAGCAAGAAACACTTACAGGTTATATTACAATCACGACTAGGGAAATTTCTTTCGGGATTTTTTCATCCAGTTGACGAGTTAGTCCATATTTGACGCAGATAAACAGAGTTTTTATTTTATTCTTTACATAAAAGAAATTTTAATTTTTCACCTGACAATCCAGAAAACCGAGCAGAATACATGTTTCAATATTTATACACACGTAGACACGCTCGCCAGAAAGCAATATAATATTATATGATTTAGGAACACAAAATGGTGGCAATCGTCTGAAGTATTCGTAGATTTCCATATGGTAAGCTGGCAGAAATGCACTCAATTGTCGTGTGCTAAAAGGTAGAGACTGAGGAGCTTACTGATTTCCAGAAGTCAGTGCTAAAAGGGATACTGCGTATTTATTTAGGGAAATGCAAAGACATTCAAACATTTATTATATTTTTTATCACAAAATGAAAACAGTACAGTACTGCATCACAAAATATGAACAGTACGGTTTTTTTTTAACAGCAATTCCAAATAGAACATGTGTTGAAACCTATGCTAAATACTACCACACCAGTGTGACTAATCAAAAAAAAAAAAAAAAACGGAATTGATGGAGGAGATTCGGAATTCATTTTTGGAGAGAAAAAAACCATAATTTGGAGAAAAATGATTCAATATTAATGATCCAAATGGTCCATGAATACGCGAACTCTCTGGAGTTGTCATATAATAATACTACCAATAATAGTCAACTTATTATCTCTACAATGTTTAATGATAAGAAATATATGAAACACGTCCCAACAATTCACCAACTCGCTTAACAAATGAACAGATAGTTAAGATGATCGGATTCCCTAACAACCCTATTTCATAATTTTGGTCTGTCTCAATTTAGATTAGTATTTTCTAAACTGTAGAGGTCTAGAGTAGCTAATGTCATTTTTGATATCTAGAGCAGCAGCTTGGACTTCTTTTCTCTCTCTCTCTCTCTCTCTCTCTCAGAACATAGGACACAGATCAGCATCGTCCCTATCTTCTGAGGACATTTACCCAATGTCCAAAACTTCAGCCCATATCCAGTCTAATCTTTAAAAAAAAGATTCCACAGAGCTATTTTTCTATTAGTGTCGACTCAATTATCTTTAAGAGTGTACAGTATCAACAACAATTTCTTCACTTATTTAGGACTAGCTAATTAATGACTACTACCACTATGAATTTCGTCATTTGACAAAGTTTTACGTGGTCAACTTTTTTAAGCTCCACAATAGCATTCAAATTCTGCGACTAAGACCGTTGATTTTCTTTCCAAGGATGGAATTCGTATCCACTCGACTGAAAAAACTGCAGTCTTGTATTGTTTCTCGAAAAAAAAAAAAAAAAACTGAGCGAATATCAAATCTTCCCTAATTTAGAAGTCTTCTCCAGCATTTCAGTACAACAAATGTAGTTATAAAGAGTGAAGAAATCTTAATCCTGTGCAAAGAAGAGAAATTCAGATAACTGATGATCACTGTTTCTGCCTTTTTTTTTTTTTCTATAAGTAGAAAATGGGTACTTCTCAACGGCAATATTATCCACAGTTCCTCAATGTCCCTCTAAACCAGTGTTTAGAGGAACATTGTTTTGTTTTGACTATAGATATCCTAAACCTTTCAAATCGCTTAGCAAAGTCAAATATATATATATATATATATATATATATATATATATATATATATATATATATACACATATATATATATATTTTTTTCCGGCTGATTCGTGGATCCAAACCTGAATTTTATGGCTGTACCTCAACTTAGAATCAATTTAAAAAACGCGTAAGTTTATTCCAGATACTACATTGAATGAATCGTATTATCAACTAAAGTTGAAAGCATGATCCTGTATAACTGTGATGTATGAGGATGCTGTTCAAGTGATCAGTAGAGGATTGGTTAGAAATAGTTTACATACAAAAACTTCTATTTTAAGATATCTGAAGTATGGCTGACGGGTTTTGTTTGCTAGAATGATGTTCGTGGTTACCATATTTACTAACTCCCACTGCTACATCAGTGAAATTGTCTTAGTTTTTCTGTAGATTGATAACAGAATCATGCCAAATGTGTAATTCTTACACATTTGGCATGATTCTGTAATCAAACAGATAATCAAGGTAATCAAGCAGCGGTTATTTATTTATTTTTAGTTATTTTATATTTATTTTATTTAGTTTTAATTATTTTATATTTATTTTATTTATTTTTAACACTATTATTTCTTTATCTATCGTTAGCTCATGTCTCCTTTCAAAATCCATCTAAGTTCTATCAGAAACTGCCATCACGGGAAGTTTGCAAACTAATTGCTTCATGATGGTTGTAAGAGTTTCCTAATTTGTTGTACTTTTAGGGAACCAATTAACGTAGAATACCGAAAGTCGGTTGTCCAAATAACCAATCACTGATATTGTACAAATATCAGTGATTGGTTATTTGCTGTTCACTTTTTTAATACAAAACGATATATGATTACTTCGATAAATCTTAAAAAAAAAAAAAAAAAACTACACACACACACACACACACATATATATGGTGAGAGGTAGAGCCTGGTTGCCTACCGAAGGTATCAATTCACTCCCCCTCACACACACACACACCACAAATGAAAAAGCATTCGAGGATTAATTTTATTCTTTTATTTGGTATACTTAATCGTACAAATACAATGCATGTATTTGAACATAATGCGAAAATGTGTTTATCAATACAATGGATTGATATTATCCAAATATAAATAAAAAGTTCTCTAACGAATGACTAAGTAAATTATCAGCCTCCCTCAACCATATGTGAGGTTGAGGGAGGCTGATAATCATTAGCTCGATTTTTCCGCTGTCGCTGATCTCGTTATTAAATATAACATAAAAATGTGATTTCGGAGCTAATAAGAACAGATGTAATAATAAACGGTAAAACTTGAAGAAACCAGTACTAAGAATTTAAGAAAAATATGTAACATGTTTACAAATATAAATATAAAAAATGATAAGCTGAAAATTTCACGTATTACATTCATTCGGTCGCCACTCTCATCATGTTGTCTACTTAATTGTGTCACCTGCCTTTTAATTGCGTTACACGTTTATTTTTGAAGATAAGAAGAATATTTCAAAGAGAAAGAGGGTACATCATTTATATGAAGCACTATACCAGTGGTGTTCAACCTTTTTACTACGCGAGCTACTTTTCTATAAAAAGTTATTCGGCGATCTACTCTCTTATATAGATCACGTTCCCCCAACCTGATGTCTGATTATGCACAAATAAACAACTCAAAAAAAAAAAAAAAAAATACACAACTAAAAACTTTATTTGTGTATTTAAAAATTTATTTATCACTTTTAACACAACAAATATTTTAATACAACAAAAAAAAAAAAAAATATATATATATATATATATATATATATTGGAATAAAATATTTATTTCTCTATTTTGGAAAACCAAAGTTAGAAAAAACAACAGATTGATTAAAAACTCACAAGTTACAGAAAATGCTGGTTGATTAAAAAAAAAAAAAGTTAATGTGAAATTTGGCATTGTTTGGACCTCACAATATGTTCATAGTCAAGTTGATATGAAGAAGTGGCCAATCGCAGACAATCATCCAAATGATCATTTGTAATTTGGTTTCTTAATTGATTTTTTATGACGGTCATATTTGAAAAAGCGGATTCTGACAAGTATGTCGATCCGAAACACGACAGAATTTTTCGCGCAATATCAGTTAATATTGGGAATTTTTCATGTGCATACTTCCAAATGACTTCATTGTTTATTGATTTTAAATGTAAACTATTCTGAATGTTTCTTATCTCAAGTTCTACTTCAGCTTGGTTTATATCAAACAGCCCACTAATTTTATTTGAAATTTCTGTGATGTTGAAGTTTTCTTGAAATGGATTATTGATAAAAGATACAATCATTTCAGTTTTATTAAAATCTTTAAATCTTGAATTTATTTCTTCCTCAACTAATTCTATTTCATGAATAAATTCTTTTAAATCATTTCTTGATTCAGCGAAGCATTTCTTGATTTTGTTCAAAATATTTTTATAAATATGGGAGATGTCTAAATTCGCGGTCATTTATATATTTCTTTAATAAAAGTAAGTATTGTTGGAAAGTTTTTATTGAACTTAACATGTCAATTAAATTTTTATCTCTACCTTGGAACTCTAAATTTAAATTGCTTAATTTCGTACAGAAATCTACTAAAAATAATAAGTGTAACAACTATCTTTTATCACTCAATTGTGGATAAATATCTTCTTTTTCATCAAGAAAATTTATATCGTTAATTAATACAAGAAACCATTCTAAAAATTGACTTCTGCTGAGCCAGCGAACATTATTGTACAGCAGAAGTTCCCTATTATCATCTCCCTGTAATTTAAATAACCACTTGCAGGGCTTTTCCTCGAACAGAATTTACAATTTTAAATGTAATATCCCAAACATCTTTTACTACACAGTACTTGTTGGTAAATAATACAGTGGTACGTTAAAAAATCTGGATATTTCTCATCGTTTTTACATAATGAAATGAAGCCTGATTTATTAACTATCATTGCAGGAGCGCCA
Source organism: Typopeltis vanoorti (assembly GCF_054136105.1). Taxonomy (NCBI): domain Eukaryota; kingdom Metazoa; phylum Arthropoda; class Arachnida; order Uropygi; family Thelyphonidae; genus Typopeltis; species Typopeltis vanoorti. The sequence goes on along the minus strand of NC_143558.1, from coordinate 25,049,634 downwards.
ACAGTAGTAATAGACACAAGTTTAAAAAGCGGAAGTTTGTGTTGTTTCACAAATTCATCAAATGCCGAAAAAATGTCTTCTCCCCTATTCCTTTCCAATAATGGTATAATTTTCGAAAGTTCTTCTTTACTTGAATAATCTTGAAATACCATTAACTGAGCAATATCAGTGAAGTCGTTTGATTCACCAATTGTAAATGAAAACGCAACACACTGGTGAATGTCTGACATTAACCTGGCCTGGAAACTTTCTCTCTCCGGCAATTGGAACTCTTCCTTTCGGCAATTTGAAACCTTGTCTGCGGCCTAGAAGTAGTCTCTCTCTAGCGACGTCTCGAACTGAGACGCTCCTTTCTGGAAGCAGGAAACTCTTCTCTCAAGCAACGAGGATCTGGGCAGTCTCTCTGACGGCAACTCTGGACCGGGTGGCCTCCCCTCTGACGGCAATTCTGGAATCGGGACCCCCTTCTGCTTGCTTCGGTCCCTTTTTATTAGGCCTCCTCTGAGACCTCGCATTACGTTTGGCAACTCCCAAAGAATCGGTATGAGTCTTTCATCTTAAGTTTCAAGTTCGGCATGCCTTTTGTTCTCCTCTGCTTTCTTTTGATTGTAAGTTGACGGCCATCGGAAAGTTGTTTGAACTCTTTCTGACTGACTTCGGAGATGTTTACACTTAGAGCCTGCAAGCCTTTCTCATACATACAAGTTTCGATAACAATCTTTCTAATGCCGCCATGTACAGCTTCGGCGACAAAAACATTGCCTTTGTTTTTAACACTAACATATTCTTATTAAAGCAGTATATACAGTTAGCGTCAAAAGAGTTATTTACAAAAACATCTAATACAAACTATACCAAGACAAAGTTTATTTTTTTACAATATTCACATGTCACTTAACCTAAGTAAAAAATCGATGTAATGTGCTTTGCAATATTTAATATTTAAGCTACAATCGAGTTTTTACACTTTGCTTATATTCATATTCACTCGGCTCGCTGTTTGACTTCCACTGATCCAAATTAATTCATTTACCCGGACTTATAAGAAAATTACTGATTTGACAATTTTAACGAAAAATAAATAAACAATAGCAATACACTGAAAGCGAATTAAAAATAATACAAAATAATGATAAATAAAATATTATGTTTTCAGTTTTAATTAAATTTGTAAGTAAGGAGGAATACACAAGAGATCGACCAAAAATCGCTCCGCGATCGACGGGTTGAACACCCCCTGCACTATACCAATTACGGTGTGACCTTGGATTTTCGTTATTCTAATGAAACAGTTCTTCCACAAAATTAAAGTCATTTATATACGAATTTCATTGAAGATAAGACTCTGTTGAAGAAATGATACTGTGCTTATCAGAAGGTTAAAGAATGATCTTAGATCGCATTAGGAACCTCTGTAAAAAAAAAAATTAAGTTAAATTAAATAAATCACGATGAGCTCCACTCCTTAAACTCTTCCCTCTCCAGCTCCCCCCCCCTCCCCCAAAAAAAAGAGCTGAGTTTCGGAACAATTTATGTCTAAGTTAGAAGAAAGAGAAATTCCGATTATTAAATAGAAACCATTAAAGTGTACAACAGATATCATTCAGATGATGAATTAAATGAATTAAAGGTGGAATACAAATAAAATTCCAATAAATTGCAAATATTAATGCTGTTACAAAAATAGCAACAGCCAAAAATAAAAAAATAAAATTCAACTAAGCATAACACTGATACTGCAAGGAAGTGACGTCGTTAGCAGTCTAATGACGTTTCCTGTAAAAGCGATTGCACTTCTCGTTTTGAAATAATCGTGTTAATTATGTTCTAGGCTTTTTCTTTTCTTTTTGTGATAGTTTTCATATGCATTAGTTGCAAAAGAAAGTAAAGGTTTTTTTTTTATCATTTAGAATATTCCTGAGTAGGAAATTGGATGCTTGATTTCATTTTTAATTATTATGATTTATAATTATTGGTAATTTAATTCATTAGGGCAATTAATATTTAGTGCTCCAAATGACGCATAATAACGCATTCATTGTGTATTCCGTTTGAAACACACACACGCAAAATATTTCTTTTTATGCCTTTTATCCATGTATGGCGAAATATCATACTGTTGCTTAAGAGACCTCTATAGTCGCAAATAATAAGCACGATTAAAAGAATCGGTGAATATTGAACATTTCAAGTAATTCTCGTGTCACAATATCATTTCCGGTTCATTCTAATTCTAACATTAGTGCGTTCTCAAACTATACAGAAAACGAAATATACTTCTTGATTTATCGATTAAAGCAAGAAAAAAATCACTGGAATTTTGTAGTATTGTATTATTTTATACTTTTACTGTTCACTTTTTTAAATATAAAAAAAATACTCGAGTAGTTGTAAAAATTTGCTTACGTGAGTTAGAAGCGAACAAAAACAAAATAAATTAAATTTTGATTCCTTTTCGCTATTCCAGTTTGATTCATAAAGAAGAAAAAGAAGGGGGGAGTAAATATTAAATATTAAAGGAACCATACTGCATATAAATCGCATAAATCTAGTCTGGCAGCATGGCTTAAAATAAACGATTTGTTTAGGCGAGTGTAATTGAACTGAATGCAATAAAAAAGTCCTAGCAACTTCTCCGTTAAAATCACTCATAACTTCCCGTTTGTCAGCTTTCACTAAATTGTCTGAGTGCACAAATATAAAAGCTTACAGCATTTCTAAACCCTGTCACCTTTCACCTCCCAAAGAAAAGGAAGAAGAAAAAAAAAATTCGATTCTTCTAATTCGACATTGCCGTGTGGGTCGGTTAGACGCACCTGAGGTTGTACTTTGAGTTTATGGCTTCACGTTCACAAGTAATGTTTCGTTCGAAGGTTTACGGCATGAATACTTTTGTGGACTTATGGGCTAGGAACGTGAACCAATCAAGTTTAGAAGGAGAAGCTTTTTGAAGACGCCATAAAAATTCCCTTTGCCGAAAAATAAAAGGGCAGAATTTTTTTTCCCGTTCCCTCTGAGCTATAAGAAAATAGCGTAGCAATATAAACATTTTTCTTACCATTTTTTTAATAAAACAGTTATTGTAGTTTTCGATATTAGTTGTTATGATGCAGACTGCATTCGGTCGTGTCCTAGGGAAAATACTGGATAAGTTCCAGACTGCTAAGAAGGAAATAAATACACTCAACTTGAACAACCAGATTTTGGCAGCATTAAAGTAATTACATACACAAAACAAAACACAACTAATACTTATCTGACAACGTCACATAAACACGCATTAGGGTACGCCGGTTTAGGTCATCCACCTAGCTTAATACTATTTCAATGGGACGTTGAACATCTTGACGTATTATAACTTTTTCGGAGAGAGGGGATTTCCATGTTAATGAAGGCTATTTATAGCAAATTTCTCTCTCTTTGTTGGAGAACGAATACAATCTGTAATTCAAAAGACCTGCCTCGTTATTTCCTTATGGTGTGACCACCCGTGGTTCCAACAGCTTTCAAAAAGGAAGAAGAGATGATTATATAAAAATAAATATTCTACCACTTGTCATCTACTTAATGTTACTTCAGTAAGCGTTTTGATTTGTTTAACACACAAACAGACAATGAACTCCGATTTTACTGGCTCCTATCTATACACATATAAAAGTATATAACTGCCTTGCAAGTTACATTGCAATTCACGCCTTAATATTTCTGAAACATTACACATAAATAAATAAATAAATACTTTTCAGCACTTTCCTGTTTATTAAAAGAAGAAAAAAAACACATTAAGAATACTAGCATGATAGCATATTTTTACGGACATCGATATGGATTTCTTCTGATAGTCTAGCACTGCAAAAAAAAAGGGGGGGGGGGAATTTTCACGGAGCTACACATCCTCTCAAAATCAGATTGTGATAGAAAATTAACAGGACAAAGGAAAATCCCAAAAAGAGTTCTTTCCATATGTGGCGAGTAGAAGGAAGAAATGTTATGGAAGGATATATTCAGGGGCGAATGCTGATCTTGAAATTCAGGCTTGCTCTTGTTATCATTCAGGGAGTGAGAGGTATGATTGAAGTCTGATTAGCGGAATAATGAATTACTAACCATTTAAAACTATATATTTAGAAATTTATGTACATTTAATCATACAAATACAACATTTATTTTACAAATGAGATTCTATATTTTTCAATTTAGCTACTTGAATATAAATTCTACCCTACGGTTCTTCTTTATGAACTGGTCAATAACATCGTCATAAAAAGTTGGTTGTAACTTGGTTTTCCCAAGCAACACGCACACTTGTAAAGGCTGGCTTAAGATCACTGGCTAGAGCTACTTTGACTACGTATGGCCTGTGTTTAAGACGACGTGAAGGGAGTGGAAATGGCTATGTGCGTGCATGAAATCCCAGTGCTGCAGCGAGGACCTGGAAGTTCCCACAACCGAGCAAGCCAAGGTAGCTTTGACTAGACGAACAAGAATCAGGTCTTCGATACACAACGCAGAGCTCAATTATTGCCGCGCAAGCTTAAGACGTCTTCTGTCTACAAAAATAAAAGCCTAAATGGAATGCTTATAAATGCATGCATTTATTAACAAATAAATATTACTTCTTTCTCGAGTAATGAGCTTGCGCAGCAAGCATAGCAAGCATGGACAATTCGCTCCTGGATATATTTAATAAATGTACGTGATATAAAGGCGACAGAAACACAAGAAACAGTGGAATTACTGAGCAATTACTTTGCACACAGTGATCTAGGGAGATATTACAGTGGCAGACTGATATGAGAATAGAGGAAAAATTAACTGAAGTTGCTTAATGATATATCGCCGAAATCTCAATGAGAATACTGCTATGAAATAGAATGGAATATTAGTTTGTGCATTACGAGAATATGCAAGAGAACTTACAGACGTTAGTATCTCAAGCGTGGTTGATTAATAATATTTTGCAAAATTAATCAAAGCCAAAATTCAGGAATATGATGAGCTATTGGGGACAGCACAACACCGTGGTGAGGAAGTCTTGCCTTAGAAATTTACTCTGCTTATAGAAGTAGAGTGACAGCACAGTTGGATGAAGAAAAAAAAATGGATTCGTTATGACAATGTTAGACTTTGCAGAAGCATTTCACATGATATGCCTGTAAAGGCATATCATGTGAAATGCCATTCCCACCTGTAAAGTAAATTAAAACAAATGGGAATGGAAGAGCTGGTGACATGGATAAGAGGATGGCCTACCACTGGTCGACAGTAAATAGTGGTGTACCACAAGGTTCTGTACTTTGTTCACTATTATTAATATTAATAATGTTAAGTTAGATACGACAACGATAAATAAAGGTGATGTAGAAAGATCTCCAGAATGACTGCAATGATCCAACATTGTCAGCAAAGGATAATGGCTGCTGGTTCACTGTAAGTTATGCGCCTCAAGACGAAACAATAAAATAAAATACAGTTTGTAGTGCATTGATGGAACCTGCACAGATAGAAACTGATGATCCGCGATTTAGAAGAATAGCGGATATGGAAATGAGCTTATAGAGAATGAGAATATACTGTAAACTGGACAAACCAGCACAGCGGACCACTTGGATGTCGAAAACTAGGACAGAGAACTTATTATCTCTCTGTTTATAAAGTTAGATTCGTCCACATCCGTACTTTAATTTGGTCGCCTGGGTTCTTGGAGATGAAGAGCTAGTGAGGAGGATTCAGAGGGAGATAGCCAAGATAGTGTTCAAGCGTATGGCATACTTCGAACATACTGAATGGCTGTGGGTTACAAAAATTGGTTAACAGACATTGACAAAAACGAATATGCTGCTAAAGGGATTCTGAAATGTAATTACCATGTTGTTTAGATGGTTCTTAATGAAAATCTGTTCTGCCCTTGCATTTCATTTAATTAAAATAGGCTGATTACAGTAAAATATAATAATAAAAATAAAAATAAAATGAAATTAAGCTTTTATCTTTCTTTTATATTCTGAAATGTTCATAAAAAACTGTGTGGAGGAAAACAACAAAAAAAATCGTATATATCATAGTGCGTTTCTAATTTACTTATGTGATGAATTTTATTACAATTTTTCTCCCATACACTTAATGTTCCTGTGATTATTATTATTTTTTTTTTTGGCAATTAAGCTCTGTGAAAAATAAGTACATTTTTTCAATTAATTATGTTTATTTTTATCACAAAAACTGTTTAAAAATTACATTGTTTGCGCCTTTTTAGCGATAATAATCGTGGCATCAATTTTGTTTTGTAATCTCGGTTGGCAAATTTCTAGACATAATCAATGCGATAACAATATAATTAGATTCATTTTAAAGAAAGTACAAAATAATATTTTACCGACGGTGTCCTTGGGGAATGTTCTGCGTTCAGTCATAGTATAAGTGAAGAATAATAACTTTAAAACATTTCCGACCGAGATTTCCAAAATTTCAAAAATACCGCAGTTATTTTTTGATATATCGCCACAATTCCTATCGATTTCCGCACTTTTTCTTCTTTAGACTGAAATGGGTTTATTTATTGGAAACAGATACTACATCGTGCTGCATAATTTGGAAAGAGAAAAACCAGAACAACCTAAATGAATATCTATAGTGAAGCAAAACGGAAGTTAGGGGGATAACTAGGACAGGAAGAAAATTATTCGCTTCCAAACTACAACATTTTGTGAAACTTTAAGAATGAAATCAATGAAACTTAATGAAATCGGAAAGATGAGGAAATTGTTTTACTTTGATTTGATTAGTTAAAATTTACAAATCAAAGTTTACAAATGCATCGCCATTCCATACGAAGATTCTTCTATAGGGTATTGTGAATAGTATAGTATAGTAATAGCAATAGTTATGAATCACCATAACTCAGTAGATATCAACGATGCTCTTTAGATGGAAATACCAGGGTTCGAATCTCATCTAGGACAGGGAGAACTTGTATTTTAACCCAGAATAAGTTATCTGACTTCATGTAGAGGTGAAAGGATTTTTGTTACTGGAAACTCGGGTTTTACCCAAAAAATGACTAAATGGATAGAAGAACGTTCGCAATTAACGAACATAATATATTAGCCTCGACTTTAGGTGTTCGGTTGTAATTCAAAACAATAACGATAATTTACTAGTATAATTTTTATTCTGGAAAATAAATACAGGTTATGTTTAGATTTGGTAACAATAAAGCGCTTATCTAGAAATGTCGCATAAAAAAAATTAAAAAAAAGTCCATCGTTCCCCTCCTCCCACCATTTTTTCTTCTATCTACACACACACACACACACACCTGGGTTCGAATTTAATTTTGCCAACTACCGATATTCACATGTACTCGTAGGTCTAATGTTTTACTACCATATTTTTCCTTACTGGCAATGACAAAACCATGGAACAATACATCATAGATAATTATAACGTCTTTGAACTGTATGTTTCCAACCAGTGAATATATATATACAGGGTGTTCGGGATAAATTTGACATATTTATAATTAATTATATTTTTCCGTAAGTTACATGTATTAACACACACTTCTCTTCATTTAAAAGTTTGGACCCTTCTTCATTCATATACAAGATGTCAGAAAGGATGGATAGCTGGAACCCACCTGAATCATGGAAGAGAATAACTTGTATCATGATGATTCGTGCCCGCCATCAAAATAAGGATATTACGACTGCTGCCCAATGCTCCCTGAATACAGTAAAAACAATCAGGCATGAACTAGAGACTTGCAATGGTGACTACGAGGATGTAGCAAGAAGAAAGATCCCTAGCAGACGATCTGATTGCGTTCGTACAGCAGAATTCCTCGCAAATCTGCAGGAACAGGTGTTGAAGAACCCTGGCATTGGAATTCGGGCTTTGTTCGTGGAGTTGCTAACTGTAGTCAAGCCCTGGATAACAAGGGTAGCCAATGGTAGGCCGTATGTATGGCAGCAGGATTCGGCCCCTTGCCACACCTCTGGGAAAAGTCAAAAATGGTTGTCTGAAAATTTCTACGACTTCACCAGTCCAAATGTTTGGCCTCCAAACTCCCCAGACCTTAACCCCATGGATTATTTTGTATGGGGCGCAGTTGAAAAAGACACCAATCGCACTTCCAGTAATACAAAAGCCCAGTTAATGGATAAAATTAAAACAGTTTTTGCGGCCCTTCCCAGGGAGACTGTAGCATCAGCTTGTTCGAGGTTCCGAAGCAGAATTGAAGCTGTGATCGATGCTAATGGTGGTTATTTTGAGTAAATCTTGTTGATAGTATTGTAATTAACTCTGCCTGTAATGTTTTTTTGTCAATTCATTAAATTTAATAGATACAAAGAAGATTTTCTTTTTCCTTACGAAACTGTCAAATTTATCCCGAACACCCTGTATATATACGTGTGAACCTACACCATATTTCTAAAATTGCTGCGACAGTGTCTCGTAATGCAAATATAAGGCATGGTAATTCACGGAGGGATTTCTGGTGTCACGAGGATAAAGAGAACTGCATAATGCAATTCGTTCATTTGCATTGAAACTACAAAGAGAAGCGGAATTCATCGAGTTTGAACGTGGGCAGTCGAATAATCCCCCGTTGAAGTCTTAACGTTGAATTGATTTTGGAAATTCTCGAATATAAAGTTCGTGGCCATACAAGTGTATTTTTAGTCTACAAGCACTTATGCGTTTTGTCAAATCGAATAAGACCCGTAGATAAAGCACAATGGTGGACATTGCATCGGCAGTTTGTGGATGGATGTCGTGAAGTAGAGGGTTACAATAGTGTTGTATTGACTTTTGGAAGAGTGAGAACACCATTGAAACGATGAATATTGCAACTGGCTATTCTAGTTAAATGAAAGAATGTGAATTAGTGAACATCCAATTTCTAACACGATTGTGTTATTCCAATTATGACGGTGGGGAATAGTATTCCATGCTGAAAACTACTTTTTGTCGAGCAAAATTTAACTTTAGTCTGAAAGACTAAAGTTAAATGTTATATTCTAGATAGCAGCAGCACATCTTGCAATGAGGCATTATTGCCTAAAAGACTTACAAGTATTTCTACTACACGTAGTCTTCTTCTTCCTCAGCCTCTTTCCATCCACTGCTGGATATGAGCTTCCTGCATAATGCCCACCATCTTATATCAAACCTTTGAAGATCGTCCCTACATCTTGTTCTTTAGCTATCTTTCTTTTTTCTTTCTTTTGGAATCCAATGAACGCTTAATTTTGCTATCTTTCATCTGTCGATCTATAATCATGGTCAACTCATCTCCATTTACACACTTTACAATACTTCGCAATATCCTCTTCTCCTGTCATGTCTATTCCTTTTTGTTATGTAGAGTACTCTTCTCTTCAAGTTCGAAGTTTATTTATTATTTTATTTATTTTTTTAATAATTTATAATAATATTTTATAATAATTTAAAATTTTATAATAATTTATAATTTATTATTTTCTTTTCTCCGAGGTTCTTAGAACCACACGCTGCCTGTCATTCTGTTTTCTTTCTTTTTTTTAAGTTGTTGCTCATGTCTCACTTCCATATTTAAACACTGGAATGATGCACCTCTGAAATATTTCTTTTTAAACATATGGTAGATCTAACAGATGATCTTTATGCAGCCAAAACGCTTTGTTTCCTAAAATGATTTTCTATTTTTTATTATTTATTTCTTTAGTTTTCCTATATCAGTTTATTATTTAATGAAATCAAGGCAAAAATTTTATATCCATAACTTTAAATAGAATCTTTAAAAAATGATGTAATAGCATGTCAAAAATGCCATGTATGCACGTGCTGTAAGTGTTGTATCTGCGCCATATTACAAAAAATATGTCGTGATTTATCTGAATGTCTCTTAATGTTACAATACCTTTGGAAAAACAGTATATATACCTCACATATAGTTTGATATTTAGACTATGAGGGAAAAGAATAGAGACAAGCGATCATCATGAGTGCCTCATATTGCAAACTACTCAAAGTTAAAACTAAAAATCAATTTAAATTTTTTTAAAAACGCATCGTCTATTTATTGCCAAACTGTAATAAATCATTTCCTTGACATGCAGGAGGAAAAGAAGAAGAAAAGAAAAAAAAAAGAAAAAAACGCAACTTTATCTTAAACTTTTATCTTGCAATGTGGTAAAGTTAAAAAGAAATCAAAACTAGGATATTTCCTAGTTTTGATTTCTTGTTTTGTGAATTCTGTCTGTTCGTTTGCTATCCTGGCATACTAGTCTTATTAAAAACATAACTGCGCAAACTCAGTGAAATGTGTCTGTTGCATGCAAAGGGAAAAATTACTTTTTTCTGTTGTTTGTTTCTTTAAATAACGAAAAGCATTTTGGGCATTTCCAGCAGAAATCAATATCTAGATATGCAGTAAAATGCAAATCACATAATCAAAATGTTTACCATATAACACAATGATTACGTTTAAGTTGTAGTAATTGCTCTGGTGGTGGAACTTAGTATAACTAATTTTTTATTCATTCACTTCAGGTCAATTGCAGATGAACGGATTGGTGTATCTTACAAGTATAACATAATATATATTTTTATTATAAACTATGAAATTGTCACTGAATGGGAAAAGCAAGAAAACAAACTGATATTGCTAGCTAGTGTGGCGCCATCTCGTGAACACTTTTAGATAAGGAAAAGATTTAAAAAATGAAATAAAAAAGTAATAAATAAAATAAAATCATTCAGCATTGTTGATAAATAAATAATACAGTAAATTATGAAAAACTTAAATATTTCCAAATGTACAAATCGATCCAACTTTCTGTTTCTAGTTTAATTAAAACCTTTAATGAATCATATAACATATACAGTAATCCATAAACAATATAAACGAAAAAATGATGTTAATATTACCGAACAGATCTTTGAAAATGTATAACTGAATAGTAGTGTTGAACAGACCTTTAAAAATTACCATGTTATAATTAATATAATGCCTTATTCATCAAAAATCTAAAATAGAAAAATAATATTATTTTTGATTACACATTTCTTTAGTTTTGTAATGGGGGAAATAATTTTAACTCAGTATTCTGTAGAAAATGAACTTGCAATTTATTGATTTCATCTTTTATCGTAGAAGAAGGGGGGGGGGGGTAAGATAAGACGTTTTATAAATAGGCTTAACTTTGAAATTCGCGTTAAAGGAACGCTACGCCAATGAATAACGAACTTTGGTATTATGCGCATATGCAAAAGGATCAGAAGACGCAAAGTTAACGCGTTGCCTTGGAAACCAGATTCTCAACGGGTGGAGGCAAGGAGAACCAAGAAAGGAAGATGGCAATTGCCTTTATAATTGGAGTACAAACGTTTTAATATGAATTAATTTTAAAAATACTAGGGAATTATTATTCTGTTAATTATATAATATATAATTATTATATACTATATATATGTTAGTGATTAAAGAGATCAACTCCAGATATCAAGGACTGGCTTTTTGTAACATCATTTTTACCCTCCCCACCACGAAAAGGTTGCAAAGCTATACTCCATTGATAATGTAAGGACTGCTTGATACCTACAAACTTTTTTTTTCTTAATGATATTAAGCAAGTCGTCACTACTATTATTATTATTACGATAGCAATTAATATGTTTTATAATATCAGTGAGCCGAATTGCGTAACTAAATTTAAATAAAGGCTTCAAATGTTTCCAATAACGTTGTTCAGAGCCTTCAGTGCTATTAATAGCTCATTAATTTAGCTAAACAAATGCTCTCATAGCTGTCAAGAAATAGCCCCTCGACACCTTCTGGATGGCCACAACTCTCTTTACGTCCATCAAAAATTTTTCTGCAGTGGCTGATTGAACTTAAGTGTGCTTACGATAACTGATGTATTTGCTGAAATTGGGCCATTACTCGTAGTGCACCAAGAGATATTAGCTTCGTATGGTTTTCTCAAGATACATGTCAAATGCGATGACTTTTCAGAATGAAGTGAACCATCTGATATCCATTCACACGCACGCACACTGCATTTCTGAAAAACGTTCTCTTTGCACATTAAAGAGCTATTGTCATACACGTTCCAAAGTCAGCAGTTCCTTCAAAATATGGTCTTAAAAAGAGGTAACAATTGTCCAGATGAAACAACGATAAATTCAAAGAACAGTGTTATTAACAATTCTATAAATATCCAAAGCAGAAACGTAGCAAATGCTATCGGCCTGGATGATATTTCTTGAACGTATTACAATCATATTGTAATACGTTCAAGAAATATAGCATCATTTTTCAACTCGACGTGACTAAATTATTTAAATATGTATGTGGAAATCTGCTATTTTCACGGCTGAAAAGAGTCGTAATCTACTTATTTTAAAATTATTTCAATTTGTAATCTGTAATTGTTTCCTAGTAATATCTTTTATTCTTCGTTAATCTGGACTTTTTCAATATTTACATCTTGGCTGGATCATAATATTGTCATAAGGATCTAACAATTGGAGGGAGGGACGACACAGTTTTTCTGAGAAAGGGAGAGTTAAGAAAAATGTATAAGATCCATAGTAATTCTTTCAAAGTAGAAGAGGGTTATACAAGTTGATCACTAGATCGATCAATTCACAGTGGAGACCAATGAACAATGATTCCCTTTCCATCTCAGTTTCTTTTATTTGTTTTGGCTCTTCATATTTTATTTTTATTTTATTAGCATTTAAACCGCAATGGAGTCAAAAGACTCATTGCGGGAGGTCCCACTCCCACATACACACAGCGACTTAAATGCGTTTACCGTCTCCACACACCACACTTTATTCTAAATTTTCATATCTTTGCCGCTATACATGATCAGGAAAAAATTGACATTTCTTTAGATTAAAGTACAATTTTAATCTGAAGAAATGTACTTAGTTTTGTACTAATTCTTTCAAGTCAATTGAAGAGACTTTTTTTAGGATGTGCAAGTAAGTCACACAGGCGTGTGAGAGAGAGAGAGAGAGAGAGAGAGAGAGAGAGAGAGAGAGAGAGAGAGAGAGAGAGAGACGTAATGAGAGCCTGTGTAGCTCAGCGGAAGTGATGTTGCACTCCATAGCACTAGGCCACCCGAAGAAAGAGCATTCTAAGTTGGATTCTAGTCGCCAACTAGAGGAACTTTTGTTAAGCCTTTCTTCGACCGGTTCTCTAGTTAATCGATCTCTGGCATGGGCAAGCGGGATTTTTCTCCCTGAAACTCGGGTTTTTCATCTCTCAAACTGGCTCCGTAAGCACATATCATATATGCATGAAATTACTCTTAAAAGGATACAGCAGGAAAAATAGAAAACAGCTGCATTAAATTGCCTAAAACCTGTAATTAGGAGACTTAATCCATCTAAGAATAGACGAGAATTGAATTGATGGGTGGATCAATGTACGAGTACAGACGATTACCAGCATTCTACTTTTTCAATGTAGAAATCAGTGATTTGAACAGATAGGACCGTACACGTATAGAGATATACTACAAACAAAATAGCAAAGACAGCTGAAACTGATGATTTCGAAAGCGGACATATTAATGAAGACAGTGGACAAGACATGTCCTGAAAGCCGATTAAACACAGCAGTGCATGGCTGAATGATTATCCTGATGAATCACCATATGGTCATATTGCTCTACAAAATGTGCTAGCCTCGAAAAAGTCCTGCACGTGGTTCTCATCCTACAACTGACAATCCATATATATATCGCATATATCAGATTGTTGCGTCTATCTTACAGGTTATATAGTCTTATCCTGCAGGATTTCATTACTCCGTCTCCAATTGCAGAGAATTAGACCAAAAGATATTCAGGTAAGAAGCGCTTTCTTTAAAATATCATTTCTGACCAAATTTTTTCTAGTCAGTAAGTCATTTCTTAATACTTCTAAATTTTACAGGCTGTCAAGGTACTGTATGTCTAAAATCCTCTCTCACCCCCGAGATCGATCCCTCCTAGGCGAGCGCCTGTGTCGTCCAATGTTAAGAACAGTACTTCCTGCTTGAGCAATATGTTAGAAGAATGGTCCAAAATCCAACGTGAAGAGTGTAAAAAAAAAAAAACATTTCAGAAGCATCAACAACTTGGTGTGCATCATTGATCAATGAGTATATCAAGAAGGCCGAATGAACCATACTGAAATTATAAGTTTCTGGTTTTCTTTGGCTGTAGATTTTTGCTTCGATCACCAGGATACATTGTAAGCTAAACTCATGACAGCAATTTTCTTTACACGAGTACATACTATAACTGTTTATTTTTCTTTTTCCTGTTGATGAATATTCACAACGGTGAAAGATGTAAGCATTGTGAATTCGACAATATCCGCTTGTCAGATAGATATATGCGAATCTACTTAAAGCTTAAGAGAATGCAGAAAAAAGACAATGGGCATGAGGAAATATCCCAGAGTGTTGCTAAAATTTATAGATTGTGACTATTTTAATTTTTGTTGTTGTGGTGGTGTTTACTTTTCTGTTTAACTATCACTATTGCTAAACGATGGAAATAAAACGTTTCTGAGATCAGGTATTCACTTGGAAAAATAAATGCATACACAGAACTTGGCTTTTCTTTAAAATGAAAGAAGAGTGGACTAGGCAAGTAACTGCTGTCGAATATCGGCTAAATTTGTCATATCAATATTACGTATATGTTGAAAAAAATTGTAGCTCTGATTTTGTGGTTAAGGCTTTACCAAGAATGGTACCGAACAGAAGGACGAAGAAAAAGATCCAGAGGACAATAACATAGCATATCGGATCTCACTCAGCCAAAAACAACAACAGCCTTACGGTTTATGGCAGATGACTATGCCACAAACCATTTCTGTCAAAAAAAAAAAGGAAAAAAAAAAAGAAAACCAGCTGAAAACCGTTTAATCTCTTGATACCATTCGATCCAACAAATTGACTGTAGCATCCTACCTAATCATTGCTGCATTTCATCGTGCTGTGTGCTCATCTTGTGATGGCTACTTGCATCGTGACAAAATTCCACGTATTGAGTACACTGTGTGTGTGTGTGTGTGTGTGTGTGTGTGTGTGTGTGTGTGTGTGTGTGTGTGTGTGTGTGTGTGTGTGTGTGTGTGTGTGTGTGTGTGGAAGTAAAGAGTGAGTGTCATTTGCCTAATCGGAACATTTGTGAAATGATGTCGAAGGAACAGACAGATAAATTGATTCCATTCCCTGTCCTCTATGCCATCGTTTTATTCTTCTGAAACTTGTGATACTTAAAGCAGCAGGTTATTTGATAGAAATTCAGTCTTTCCCTATGCAAAAATAGAATAACTGCAAACCTCTACCTGACAAACATACACATACGGAGTGCAAATTATAAACAACTTACTCCAAATCAATCTCTGAATGAGGGAATGTGAATACACCAATAAATTATTGGTATAGTGGATCTCTTATTCAAAGTTAAATTATACAAGAGAGAAAAACACCGATAAACTCTGACCTCAAAAGTCCTTTTCCATGGAACATACTCCTGTTTTTTTTTCCTACAAGAAATTCTTACGCTATGCTCTTTGTAATTAGCATATAACTGGTTGTACATTTTAAAGAATCAATCACTGACAATGTATTTTTTTTTCTTGGCATCTACAAAATAATTGGAATTATTGATTAACAGTGCCATCTAGATGCAGGAATGAACGCAATGTTTTTTAGTCGATCTGGGCGTCACGGAACTCTAAATGGCGATATTCTTCAGTAATTTAACTTACTAAACAGCAGATAAGCAAAATAATCTAAACGAAAATGGAATATTTATCCATGTAAAGGGATATTTCTCACCACATCAATGAACAGTAATTCTTCGTTAGTAAATATTACACAAAAAATACGTGACATTCGCAGCGTTAATATTCTTTTAAAAGTGCGAAAGCTTTAGTAAACAAGATATTCATATATGAGTAATATCAGGGAAAAAAAACTTTGCAATTGATTC
Source organism: Typopeltis vanoorti (assembly GCF_054136105.1). NCBI lineage: Eukaryota > Metazoa > Arthropoda > Arachnida > Uropygi > Thelyphonidae > Typopeltis > Typopeltis vanoorti. Next base: position 25,033,645 of record NC_143558.1, on the reverse strand, counting down.
TAAAAAAATAAGAAATAAAATAAAAACCTAGAATGGAGTCAAGACGAAGAGGTAGTTCAAACAGCCAAATCAAACAGTAGTATCGAAGAAAATCTTGAATAGAGAATAAATTTTATTCATTCAAATGGACGATAAATTCCCGAAGAATTTCTTTGGATGGATAAATTTGAACATGAAGATTTTTTTTTTTTTTTTTTTCCCCGTATCCAAAACTGTTTGGGCAAAGAACTAAACCCTCAACTAAACTGAAAAGAAACAACAAAAAAAAATCTTGTTTCCTTGTTGCTAAAACATTCTAATACGATTATTATAATGGTATCTTTTAAATACGGAAACAGTACTGCTAAACAGTGAAGTAGCATTTGGAAATGATTGCAATTATGCAGATTAAAAATAGAGGAAGGCACATTTACAAAAATAAGTACGCGAATGATGATCTAACTTGTTCCTGCATCATGCATGGCAATTTTGAAACCTGAAGAAACCAGAGAATGGAATGTTCAGATTAGGCTAGGTTGCAACGAGTAAGGGAAACCCAAGGATGACATAGTTTGGATCGTCAAATTATAGGTAAGAATGATGTGCGGATAACAAGATTAGTCCTCGAAGGGCGGAGGGGGGGGGGTAATTTAGATGATGCCATATGCTCGGGGAAAAAAAAAAAAGTTTTATCCTTTCCAGAAGTGGCTTTATGGGATTCAAAGAAGACTGGGGGAGCTTCAGATTTAATTCTCTACTTCTATTGGCTCTCAAACCATGTGTGGTTTGAGAGTTTCCAAGAGAGAAAAACCCTTCTACGTCCTTATGACACGGAGTACCTTGGAATTGAAATTAAAAAAAAATATATATATATATAAAGTTCTTCGCGACTTAAGCGGGATTTGGACTCGGATCATTCCAGGCAAAGTACATCGTTAATATCGACTACTGCTATGAAACAAAAGTCTGTAAGCATTTTATAATTGCGAACAGGCTATAACCTCGCATTGTGGTGTTGATGATTGCCAAATGGTTCGTTCTTCTTAAAAGGACTGAAAGGATTAACTTACGAAACCCAATGTTTCTTCAATCCTCTTAGCCTAACTAAAAAGATTATTCGCTGAAAAAAATCCCATCGATTTTCTTAATATTTTTGTGTGGCTCATTCTAATAATTTTCTTGAAGCTAAAGAGGATGAACTCCTAAGATGACATTTCTGAAGATGAAAACTCTTATTACAGTTAGCCCGTTATGTCAGGAACCGTGATGTTACGACTCCTGAATCATATAGATTGCAGTAAATAAAAGAGTAGCTATTTTGTAACCAAGATTGATTCCATTCTTGTTTCAACCAAACCATCACATTTGGTTTGGTTGAATCATACGGCAGTATCATTCAGCCGGAAGAAAAGAAACAGGAAAATAATTTACGCAAAGCCTAGTCAATAGGAATTCCATGAGGGAGTGTATCGCTGCAGAGCTTGAAGGAACGGCTTAAAAAAAATAAAATAAGTATTACTTTGGTTCGTTTGTACTGTAGCAATACAGTACAGTCATCAGAGGAGTAGGCGTGGTTTATATGTACCATCCATCACATCCATACTCTTAAGCAAATTATCGAAAACACAAATGAATATAACAAACCTCTCTGTTTGGCCTTTGTAGACTTTGAAATAGCACCTACCTCCAAAAAAAATCTCATACCTACAATCACAGTTAAAACAGAGAAAAGAAAAAACAATAGAAAAATCTTTAAATATACAGTAGCGAACAAATTAATCCAAACAAGCATTTTCGTTTAAATTTTTGGTTTTTCAGTTCACCATTTTGGCTTTGGTTTACTATTTTCAGTTTTGGTTTTAGTTCGCTATTTTAGTTGAGTGCTGCTTGTTTTAACTATTGTAATTGTCTCTACGATATTTTTAATAGCATACTTTTTAATAGTGTAAACAAGTGGACATTCGTAGTGTTTTATTCATTTTGTGTAGCTATAGAATGGATACATCTCCAAGAAAGCGTTCAAAAATCTGTACTCTTTCTCAGCACACATCCATCACTCAAAGACAAATTGCCAATGAGTGTGGTGTTGGTTTGGGTATTAATAATGCGATTTTAAACAGGTTTAGGGAGACAGGTACCTTTTCTCCTGACAGAAAAGGAAAATATAGGCAAAAAAAGGAAAATTGCACTTACTCAAGATCGGTTATTGATTAATATTTCTGATATGACAGTCTGTCGAAGAGTGTTGGAAGCAGGGAGGACTGCCCACAGACCAAAATGAAACAATTGTCGAAAAAGGCTATGCAGAAAAAGAGGCCTCAGTGGGCAAAAGTGTACAAAGGTTTGGACTGTTGAGAAGTGGAAGAAGGTTACATTCTCAGACGAGAGCCTTTTCTTTGTCCAAGGAAAGCGAGTACCCTATGTTCACAAATCAGCGGCTAAGAACATTTCTCCCGCCCACCTTCAACAAGCTCCTAAGCATCCAGTTAAAAAGATGTTCTGGTGTTGTTTTACACATGACAGTCCAGGATCACTTGAGTCTGTTAACTGTATAATGAAATGGGACCAATACAGAAATATATTGGAGAAAAGAATGGTATCATAGATCCAGAAAGACAAATGACTCATCTTCCCAAAGGATCTCGCTCCATGCACCACTTCAAAAAAAAGTGAAAGAGGATCCTCAAAAATCACAACATCCAATTGCTTCAGTGGCCAGGTAACTCTTCTGACATTAACCCAAAAGAATATTCGTGAGCCATAGTGAAAAAGAGACTTGGAAAATTAAATTATGATACAAAGGATAACTTAATACAATCCATTATAAAAATATGGTTTCGAGATGCAGAAATAAGGAAAATATGTTCTACGTTGGCAAAGTCCATGTCTAAGCATATTATTAAACTTATTAGAACAGATGAACACATATAAATTATTAGGTAAATTTGGAGTTTAATTTTTGTACTTATTTTCTTGCGAAATTAAATTTTTTCTTTCAAATGTGTGTTTGGATTAATTTGTTCGCTATTATACATGCGTGTGGGTGGGTGGGTGGGCGTACGCCATCTCTTTTATCAAACTACTGCATAAGAAGAGTGAACATTTTCCGATAAATAGGAGAAACAAAACATGGAGATACAGTATCTCCAAAACTCTTTACATCTACCTTAGAGGAAGTGTGTTACGAATTTAACTAGAAGAACGAAAGAGTTAAAATTACCTGAAAGATTCTGATTCTGTCTTTGGTGGATAATACGGTTCTCTTTGCAGAATAATGTAGCTGGTATAGAAATAAGGTTAAGAGAATTAGGAGAAGTGTCCAATCAAATTGAGTTGTGGATGGCAGTGAGCAAAGGCGAACACCACGGAAGAGATGGCAAGAAGTTAGGATTGCTGGAATGCAAAGGATGAGAAAAGCTGAAAGTAGATTGGAATGGAGAAAATTGGGGAAGACCTTTCTCTAGCAGTGGACTGATCCAGGTTCAAAAAGAAGAACAGTATAGCAGTACTGAACATTTTCAGTTTAGATAATAAAATATGAATTTTAAAATGGTGTGAAATATAATAAATAAGTCATTAAGTTACATTAGAGATAAATTTTATTATGAAATTACAGTTATGTTACAATTGTTGTGTATTGTTGCGTGTGTATTAAAATTACGTTGTGTTTATATTTATATAAGAGTAAGTATAAAAATATGCAGAGTGTCCAACATAAAAGTGCAGAACATCGTACTTTTAGTTAAATCAGATACTTTTATAAAGAGTCAAAAGTTCTGTACCGGTGAGAGGACTTTGTACCAAAATTATCTCATTCAATGGAACCGAGTCTCACGAAAAAAAAAAAACAAAAAAAAAAAAAAAAAAAACGAGAACCTGGTCTAACAAGGACTGTATGGACTACTGAATGATATCACAAAAATATTCAACAGATAGGTAGGGAGAAAAAAAAGTTAAAACGAACAACTCACAAAGAGAAAATCTTTCTCAATTATTGATTTAAGTAGTTTGTTTAATATTATTATTAAACAAACCTCCATGGAGTCATCGAGGGAGGGCACCTACTCTACAGCTGTCTCCACCAACTATGCCAACGCCATCTATCGTCCACCATCACCACAGACAATCACAAACATCCATGCCCAAGGCGGTATTCGAACCGGCAGCCTTTTTGGGTGGAGAGCGGATACACTAACCACTCGGCCAACCAGACCGGCATAATACGTGTAAACTTTAATAAATTTAACCTTAATATCCTCAATATTATTAATATAATGCTTCTAATTCAATGAAATTCGAAAAAAAAAAAAGAAGTAATAATTAACATTGATACAAGTGGAAAGCACTTGTACCAATTCAAGGCACTTGTCTGAATTCATAACGTTATTTTTGAACGTTAGGCCTGAATGCTATTTTCATCGATGTTATGATTATTTTCTTAAATATAATACAACCAATTTCTCTTGCATAAAAAAAAACTTCCTGCATTGAGTAATGCTGGTATAATATTGAAGAAGTAATTACATTTTCAAATGTAATTATTTCTTCAAAGTACAAGAGTTTAATTCCACAGACATTGGCATAAAATCAAGGAAGACTTGAACTTAATCTATGCGATACAATTATTGATTCAACTATGGGCATGTAATATAAGGAATTAATTTAAAAAATGCACATTGTCTTCATGTGTGTGTGTGTGTGTGTGTGTTATGAAGTAAGTAGCAGAGAGAACCTGAGCTTAAAAAAAAACCGCAGAGACCCGAAAATCCAATACATTAGCATTCAATAAATATATTCATAATTTTTCTGTTAACATTAAAATAAAAATTTTAATGAGGAGACATTATTTCTAAGAACCACTAGAACTATTTTCATTCTCTGATTCCCTATAAATCCGGTGTTTTTCTTTTTTTCCCGTCGAACTCAGGTGTTGCCAAAGGTACTCCTTGTTTATGAGCGCGAAAATTTACATTTTTGAAAAGCAGCCAAAAAAAAGAGAACGAATTTTTAAAATTAAAAATAAAAGATGATCATATTAATGTGACAATTTAAAAAAAAAAAAAATCCATGAGGTTGGAAATACTTTTTTTCCCTATTTTGAAGTGGCAATCTTCAGGTTACAACATCGTCTAAAACCCACTACTTTAGATAGCTCATACGATTAGTCCACCCCACCATCATCTGGTTCTTTAATAATTGGGAGTTTCGATTACTATACTATATAGTTTTTATTTCGACTAAGTATAGACATTTATTTGATCTCGATTGTTGTTTCAGAAAGAAGTTCTTTTCTATGATATTCTTCGTTGAAGTAGGTAAGACCACCTTTTGTTCTATAATGATAGAACTGGAGCAAAGATTGGACTTTTCAGCTTCTTGCACAAGTGTTCCGCACAAGGCTTTGTTCTGGCTGAAGATGATGGATGGAGAGCACCGTTTCTGCTTCGTTTATGTGTATGTGTGTGTGTGTGTGTGTGTGTGTATGTGTGTGTGTGTGTGTGTGTGTGTGTGCGTGCGTGTTCGTGCTACATGCAGACAGACACTACCGTGTTGGTGAAAGAGAAAAAAAAAAAGAATAAAATAAGAGAATAGACGGAATGAAAGAAAAACAAAGAACAGTCAGATGGATAAAACGAAATAAAAGAAGATTAAAATGCAACTGAATAATTAAATGAAAAGATGAGAAAAAAAAATAGAGCGAAGAAAGGAAGTTATATATATTTGAGTATATGAAACCAATAAATGGAACCGACTGTTGCATCCTAAGATAGACGCATGTTAAGAGAGAAATTGATATTATCTTGAAATCTATTAAATGGGATGCAGAGGCACTCATTAGCGAAGTATGATGAGAAACATCTCTTTATTACAACCCTTCAAGAAGCAAGCTTTTACGATGATGGGGACAATAATGAAGCAAATATTGGCATTTCGGAGATAAAGCTTTTACTCTGTAATTTCCTGAAAGATAAGTAGGGGAAATATAATTTCCTTCGTTTAATGAGCAAAGATGGAAAGATGAATCCTTTGACCTTCAGTTCAATTATCAAAAGCACAAAAGAGAATTGGAGATCGACGTAAAAAGCGTGCGAATTAAACCAAACAAGGAAGTACTTGAATCATTTGGATATTAATGTTGAGAGAAGTCTCAAATATTATTTTGTGATTCAAATTCTATTCAAAACAAAAGACACATAAGTAGGAATGGAATTTATAATACTCAACGAGCTGATCAAATCGCGATCAGAGTTTACTATAATTATTTTCCAATATCATACATTTCCTCCTTCATCTCCTGTCTCTATTCAGTTACGAACTTAACCTTTGACTTACTCAGTTAACGAAATGATACCGGAAGTCATCGAAATAAAAGTAGATGGATGTCTGAAGTAGCTTGGGAAAAAAGTTCGATTATTGGTGTCTAGAGAAGCATTTCCGGAATATTTAACCCTCAGCCCTCCCACAGATAGGTTTATAACCTTTCGTAAGTGGGGGTTTACATGAAAATAAAAATTAATAACATGTGGAAGGGGAATTTTTATTTTTGGATGCAGAGTGATGAACGTTCGGATATTTAGATGCATCTTTAGGAAAATTTGAAATCGTGATGACGAGGAAGAACCAAAGCAATGTTTGAGAATATTTCAAGGCTCTGTAATAAATAAATAAATAAATATTTGCATGAATATGTGGTGTTGGGTAGTAGGTGTGGTCTTAGGACATTTGAAGGGGGATAAAATTGATGTTTATTCAAAAAGAATGATGAAGAATGTAATAAAAGAAAATTGAAGGATGAAGATGATAACACTAAAAGATGAAGGAAGAAAAAAAATATTTTTATAGTTTTATGATATAAAGTGATTATGGCCAATCGGAAGAGAAATTTCGGAGGGTCCAAAATGAAAATGTGGTGTGAAGATCTAAGAAAATCGCGATAATCGGAGTCCTTTGCAGGTGCAATTTCATATGATATTTTCTGTAACACGCTGGAAGAGGGAAAAATTACTCGTTTAAAAATTTTGATGTTTAATTCAAGACAGGGTGATGCATCGAACAGAAGAAATGTGCGAAAGAAAAAAGAAAAAAAAAACTTTTAAGCGGCACGTGAATTTGAGTCTCACCACACCCGACGATTCTAAAATGTTTAATTCAAAATCAGCTTTCCTTCTTCAAAAGATAAACTAAAATGATAAAAAGTAAGAAATAAAAACAGCTCGCTTACCATAGAGCTTAATCTTCTTATCCGTGGTCTCCACTAAGATGATGACATAACCTCCCAGGTCAACCATTATGAATCCTGGGGGGGTCACTCACGCCGCGGGTTTGCGATCGCTAGGCCTAAATCTCCCACAAAATCTTCCGTCATAGGTTCACCTTGGCACGCTCGCTATAGATGGATGCGAACAGACCCTCCCCCCCTCCACGTCTTACTATCCCTCTTGGTACCAACAGACACGGCAACATCAAGCAACAACTGTGTCCAGCATCTTTCGAATCACCATTTCGTTATTTCGTTCATCTCCCACCGTGTTAACCCGTCGCCGATCTACGTGTAGAGAGAGCGCTACGGCCATCAAGAGAGAGACACACAATCGATGGCCATGAGAAAAGAGCAAAAACGTGCCATACAAACGCACTGAGTCTGCGCACAAAGTGTTCACTCGGTGTAGCCATTTGCTTCTCGCTTCAGCCACCTGCAGAGGCAAGTGTGCCGAGCAGGGGGGAAAAGCCCACGTCTGGAAATTATTTGGTGCCAAATGCCTTCTGATAACCAATATTAGGCTTAATGACCGGCTTTTGGGGATACGTCATTTTTACGCAATGCTCACAGCTCCCATGGCAACTGTGAAATCGACACGCTCGCGACTTTGTGCACGAGTTAGGCCTACGCGTATGGGTTCGTGCTCACGAGCTGTTCGCTATTATTAAAGTCGATTATCAGCCATTTAGAGGGCTGTTTAAATCAATGGCTGCCTCTGTCACTCGTACACACCTGTCACCTGTCCTCAGATCCACACACACACAATAGCATATTATGCGTTGTTGTTTAACTACGAAAAGGGTAGGAAAAAAATCAATGCATCCTGCAGATCTACACTCATCTTAAATGCAACGCCCGATGCGTTATGGCTGGCTCTTCAATTGGATTCCGGACAGATCGTGTGGCTCGGAAAAGATGTGTCTTGCACAAAATCTCAAGGACAACTCATGCAGCAGAAGCAGGTGAATATTCTCCCTCGCCTCAAAATAGGAGACGGATGGGGGGGGGGGGAATTATCTTTTGTTTTCTTTTGGTTTATCTTATCTTCTTACCTACGTATCATCTTTCTTCTTTTCTCTCTTTCTATCTCTCACTCTTTATTAATTTTTTTCTGTCCATTCTTCCTGTCTCATTGTCTTTCTTTCTGGCTCTTCTTTCGTTCCTCTTTTCTTTCGTTCCTCTTTTCTTTCTTATTTGCTTTGTCACTCCTGTTTTGATTCTGTCACTTCCTCAGTTCTATTCCGCACTTCTCCCCCAGCTAAATTTTTCTCACTCTCTTCCTCTGTATCTTTGTCCTCTTGTTTCTCTGCTTTTCGCTTTCTTTCTGTTCAATCGTTCCTCCTATCTATCTACAACCCTCTCATCTACAAAGCTGCACATCCCGCCCAGTTTACAGTGGGATCTTCCATATAAATCGAAGTGTGCCCAACCAGATTCTGACAAACAGTGGAGGCTATGGCACAACATCTTGCCAACTCCTTCTAAGCTCCACAAATTTCAGTTTCGAGGATCAGATCTGTGTCTCTTCTGCGAAGTTCCAGGCACCTTGGAACACATATCTAACCTGTCCTGCAAACAAAGCGATGATCACCTATGCCCTAAATAATGCCTCTAGCAGCACCTGTAACTACGCACACAACCAAGAGAATCTTGATTATTGGAATTTAGTCCATACAGAAGAGAACAACCACACAATATGCAATTCCTCTTCATCTACCACTTCTACCTTAAACACACAAGAAATAACCAGGCACCTACCCATCACTGAATCGGAATAAACCCTTATGTGTAGCCTACGTCGGAAACTACAAAGCAGGCTTTCACTGGAACTTGATTACTACAAAGAAACAAGAACTGTCGCGAAATTCATAGAGGAGTGGAATCCAACTGGTACCCTGTTCTGGATTGCTGGCGACGATACACTTCAGCTGAAAAATAACTAAAAGTGATACTGAACGGTAATATTGACTTTTACTAAAAACACAAATCCTGTCTACCACTCATGTATCTTTTGCCTCCTTTTTATTGTATATCTAAAAATAAAATCCTTTTTTACCCTCTGTAAAATAAAGTTAAATAAATTTTTATATTTGTGAAGTTAAATAAATTTAAAAAAATCTATTTATTTATCTATCTTTCACCATTTTTCTTATATACGAGCTCATATATCATTCCCCCCCCCACACACACACACATCTATTACTGCTTGTGTTTTCTTTCTCTGTAGTTTATCTTCCTATCTCTATTTATCTATCTTTTTTTTTCACTATTTTTTCACAATATTTCTGTCACTATAAATCTGTTATTATAGTCTTGCACTGGCTATTATCTATTTCTTACCCTTACTCTTTCCACCCCCCCCCTCCATTAAAAAAAAATCAACTGGAATATCGCGTGACAACTTTTCAAGTCTCCAATGGATTTTACCAAACAATGGAACTGTAAGGTTAAGGTCACCTAGAAAGTTAGTAGTATTACTGCGCTGGTGTTGTTGTACATAGGAAAACATCACGAGAGTGCATGAAGCAGTGAAGACATAAAAGAAAATGGTGTTGGACTAAGGCTATACAAAGAAAGCAATCTTAGATCTCATTGAAGAGAAAATTGAACTTGGAACTTAAGGCTGCACAAAGTTCTTCAGGTTTTTCATACAATACTGGTATGATAAACAGCAGGTGAATGAAAAACCTCACGCTAATTACCCAATAAATTAGCAGTACCGCATAATGTTTTGTGTCCTGAATACCGTAACTTGATCAGTTTACAGACAAAGCGTTTTTTTTTTTTTTCAACAGTAAAAATTTATGCATTCCAGAGCAATTTAAAAATCGAGCATCTTCTAAAAAAGTAGCCCTTTCAGTAGAAAACGTGACTCGGGATGTCATGTGACACACGTTATCAGTGTATTATCACTACCTTGAAGTAAGTCATGCACGCCATCTTACGGAGCAGTTTAATTAATAGCCTAAGTTTCGCAACCAAGTATTTCTGCTTGGATAACCGAGATAATATAGTGATAAGACAGGCAACATCAAGACGTTATTTAGCACATCCTGACCAATGGATGCCGCTTTTGAATGAGAAATCTTTAAAGAAGCTAGATGCTATAACCACGATACTTTATGCAGATAACTCACAGTACTGTTCTATATCGATAAAGCAAGGGAATTTATAACCAAGAAAGCTGTGAAAATTGCTTTGAAAATTACAGCAAAGATAACCACGTGATCTGTTTCAATTTACAAGTGACGTCATCTCTAGAAATAGCATTTCCAACAATGATTCCTTGATTTGGAGAAAGAGGGTACTCGTGCCATTTCGATGGTGTAATTGTTGACGAGTGTTAATTATACGAGAACTGGCGTGTTCCATTTGCAACAGGAAAAACAGTATTTGTGATTAATAGAAGCTGTTTCCGACAATCTTCTTTTCGTGCAGGAAAGACACAAAAGGACAATTACACACTCAGCTTTTCGTAATGCTTTCTAGCGACCATAGGAACATGCAACAGTCCATCAGCTAGTTATTCCCATTGGTTACTTTTTTTTTTCTTTTTTTTTTGCTTCTACGCCAGCTTTTGTGAACTCTACTAATAGCTATTTGGTTCTTTTTATCTTTGGTGGACATTGACAAGACATATAGACGAAGTCATCATCTACCATCTTTCCATCCTGGTGGCACGTAATACCGAACATGAAGGGGGGTGGGGGGTGAAATCCAGGTTCTGAAGAAATGGTGCGCTGTTATCGACCGACATTTCAGACATTAGGGATGACTGACTCGCTTGTTTTTAGGTAGGTGGGTGTGCAGCCATAGTTGTCAGATAAACGTCTTAAAAAACTGGCTATTTCCGGTACTTTATTGCGAAAAATCATAACTTAGAGGTGACAATTGTTAACGTGATATTTTTGCGGGTATGCAATGAGGTTCTTTCTATTCCTAACAAAACACAACATTGATAATCAGGAAAATTAAATGGTATACAAACCGTTTAGAATACTTTAAATATTACAACAATTAAAGTTCGAAGTCCTCTTATGTTTATTTACATTTCAACAATATGCAACTGGGAAATTAACACAAGAATAGTGATGTCATTTTCGATCTTCTATTTACCAGGTTCCCTCCCTGCTATTACAAATTGAGATATGTTTATCTATGAGTGATCATGTGAAAGGGGGGGAAAATGCAAACCGAATAATGATTGGTTAATTGTTATTTACCACATAACATGCTCATAAAGTAATCAGTCATAACGTTTTACTTCTTTTTTTAAAGGTTAACACAACGATATTCTAAGAAAAGTGCGATCTTGAAGGGTGGATACCGTTGCTGTCATCCCACCACTTCCCCTGTCCTTGACATACCTGTCTCACTATTCCAATACCCGTATCACGTTCTCGAGGCAGCATGAGGACGACAAAAGTGACGACCTTCGATAGAAAAGGTGAAGCGAAAGACAGTTTTTCCGATGTCTTTTATTTGTGCACTGCCTTTTAGTGGTGATAGGTTGTAAAAGGGAAAATTGAGCTGATAATACATTGGCGAATTCGAAAACAAAGTGCATTGGCGATAAAGCGAAAGTGCAGAGAGATGTATATCAGATAGAAAGAAGAAAAAAAAAAAAGCCAGTAAAACTAGAGATAACAGGGCAGACTAACCTGATGTAAAAAAAAACAGGATAAAGATATCGATTAATTTTTTTTTCTTATTATTAGTGATGTTTATCTCAAACTATACGTCAGTAATAACATTAAAAGGAGAATAGATTTTCCATAAAATTTTATTTTCATCGACATGAAAATAAAACCGAGTCTGCTCTGGCTAACGGTGTGCCAAGATATGTCACAATATCCGGACCGGCCGGTTTGTCCTTGACTGTCTTGGTGATTGTTAGCTCGTTACAGTTTGGGAGGAAAGCATTCCAAGTTTCTTTGTTTTGGGTGAATGAACAGCGAGAAATGTTTTAAGGTCCAAGTGTAAGGCATAAAAACTTAAATGAATATCATAAAAACAATAACGAGACTTCTTAGTTTTCATTATGGCTCCCGTAATATAAAAACCATTATTGAGAAAAACTGCTTCATCTGTCTTCTATGCCATTCTTTCTACTTTCTTTGCTATTTTAGCAAAGAAAGTAGAAAGAACCTCTCTGCATTCATTATTTCTTCTTTTTTTTTTTCTCTCAAAATTTCAGCTGCCCATCAAAGGTAAGCCAGTTAATCTCCCCTTGCAGGAAAATGCATTTCGAAAGTTGTCGCGCAAATTAGAAATATCTAAATATCTAAAAAATCTTAAATAATGTTTATAAAAAAGTTATTAAAGCAAAAATTTTATTTTAGCTTTGGGAATAATCTTAGGGGAATAAATTATTCCAGTTTTCTTTCTGCGCGTCCGTTTTTATTTATGATATTAATATCATAAACATACCATTGGCAACAAGAATCCTCGGAGCAAAGCGCGCCTAAGTTGCTGAAAGATTTTTGTGATCTGAAAATCCTGCTGTATTTCGTGCAAAAGAGCATTTTTGTCTGCAACATTTTTTTTTTTTTTTTAAAGGGACGGTTGCATATCTTTAGAACTTAATCGCTCAACTGAAGTGATTTTAATGAGTCCTAAACATCTTGTCTGTCAAAGGGCCAGTTTCAACTCACTTTTCGAAAGGCTTGCTTTTGAAGTGATGTCAGGAAGCATGTTTCAGCCCCATTCCCCCAAAAAAGGGGATGAGTATCCCACGCTGAGAAATCTGAATTTATAAAAACAGTGGATTCGATGTTGTCAAAAAAAAAAAAAAAAAAAGTCTCTTCTTAAATACTAAATTCTGCCTTCTTATAGATCGGTTAAACCAAATAAAAAACATTTAACTGGAGTTTGGTTAAATGAAGTAGATTAGAAGAAAAGAAAGAAAGAATGAATGAATGCAGCAGGAGAATTAAGCACTTTACCATTACAGAATGATATACTCGTAATCATTATAACGAAGATGTGTGTGTGTGTGTTATTCTGGCTACTTTGCCTGTTTTACGAGATGATAAAACTCCTGTACGAGGCCGTCTACCTTCCACGGCGCTTGTTGAACTTCTAATGTTCTTTGCTGAAAGGAGAGAACCTTAAAAAATCGGGGGGGGGGGGAATGTTCTTTCCGTCTGTTAAAAGTAAATCCGCTTATTCCCGTGGCTCATCTAAAATAACGTGAAATAAAACTAGCGCATTACATTTATTTCACGTTCCTCCTTATCGTTCTAATTTAAAGATGCATCTCGTATTATGGGATCTCTTCCAAATTCTACAGTGAATATTTACCATTCGTTTAAAGTCATTCTATTTCGATAGCTGGCTCTGCTTAAACCTCCATCCATCCATCCTATCACTTTTTATCTCAAATCATGCGAATATTTTTCGTAGAGTTTTATAACTGATTTTTACTTTCCAGCCAATTTCATTAACGAGGTAAACGCCCTAGATGACATTACTATAGAATTCTATTTCGCACAGATGATGACCACATTAATCCCAGGCCTTCAAAACAGTCTTAGTAGATCAGCAACTGTAGATAGTTACACTGCTTGAAAAGAAGTCAACGAAAACACCTCCATGGGAAAGATGCATCGTGCCATATAACGATTGGCGTGTTTAGCGGGTATAAATCGGAGGAATATGATGCTCCCAGATTAGTGCACCTTTGTCCGGGTAAAATGGCTAGAAAGGAACCGATGGGGCTTGAAAGAGGAGTTGTGATAGGATGCCATGTCGCAGGCCTACCTGGGTGGCAAATTGTTGACAAATAGCCATCGCAGGTCAACAGTCATTGATGCCATACTGAGACGGAAGTGAGTCGATTGCAAGTGCTACCTGCAGGGGACGATCCACCACACTCACCGAACGTGACAGTAAGGCGCTACGAAGAATAATACGGGAAAACCGCCATTTGTCGGCCGACATGTTGAATGCGGAGATCTGAGCATCGACTGGAACACGAATTTGCATAAAAACGTTCGAAACAGCGGGACGTGGAAACTTGGAAAGCTCTGTTATGGAGCGCCTAATCAAGTTCCAAGCTCCACCCTCTACCGGGAAGATATGCGCGGTGAATGTCTGTTAACAGAGTCCGTAATCCCAACTATGAAATTCGGAAATGATGTGATGGTATGATCCTGTTTTTTTCTAGTTTGGAAAAAACAGGCCCTCGGACATTTATTTGTGGTGCAACGAACATTGAACTCCGAGAGGTATCTGAACATTCTGGACAATGCAATGCTTCCTACTTTGTGGCGTTTCTACGGAACTGACTACTGTCTATTTCAGTGAGACAATGCAACGCATGAACGACTCCACACTTGACTAGCCTCTACAAAGCCCTTATCTCAACCCTACTGAACAGCTGTGGGATGAACTGGAGTGTTGGGCGAAGTCAAGGGACATTATCTCCACAACAGTCCAGGACCACATTACATGCCTACAGGAAGAATGGTCCAAAATTCCCATTGACTTCCATCAAAACTTTCATCGCAACGAAAGGAAGTCCTACATCTCATTAAGATGGTGCCATGGCTGTTTGTTTCTCACACCACGGTGTGCGGCGACTTCTTTCCAAGCAATACATATGTGGTTACTGCAGTATATAGTTACTACAATATATATGTGGACCTGACAAAGAAATTTGGATCTAACATCATTCCGTAATTCTGCCAATTATTGGTTTTCAACTCATAGGAGCAGTAATTATTGTGAGCAGTCCTATAATAGGGTTAAAAAAAATCTACGGCAGGCACGAAATGCATTTGTTAATCATTGTCTGACTATTTTCTAGCATCATTTATTTAAAGTATTATGCGTTTCCAATAGATGTTTATTTTTATTTATTTATTTATGTTTGCATTTAAGGAAAGTATGGCAGAGGAACATTTTTTTTTTATCTTTGATATGTTAGAGTATGTAAAGAAGTCTGCTATACAGACTCTGGGGTCGTGGATACATAATCCAATAGTGGCATTGATTTTATACAAGACGTGTGGCAAAGCAACTGTTGGGAATTATTCAACGTGATCGAATCGGTCTTCCATATAAGCCTACAGCGGACACAGTCTAGCCAATAATATTAAGAAAACAACAGTACTAAAGTTGTTTTAATATTTAGCATATCGTTGAACGCCTTGGTTTGACCCCGATTATAAAAATGGACGATCAGGGAAGCAGAGATTCAGTATCGAAGTTCTAGAAAAAGAAAGAAAGAAAGAAAAAAAGAATTATTGAAACACTTAGCAGCAACTTTGGTCGATATTTAGTTCTAAGCAACTATGAGATTATATTATGCCTATTAATTGCACGTGTTCTTTCACCAGTTTGCCTGGTAAAAAACCAGTTTCCGATAGTTTTTAAACGTTTGGCAGACAATAACTTCTATGATAGCTTCAAAACTTGCAAAAATGCGCTGCAATCAAAACCTGCTCGAAGGTGTTCAAGTGCGAAAAAGGTAAGGCACCTATTTTGTTTATTATAATGTGCTCTGCTATGGATATATACAAAGAATCTGTCTCGCATAGCTGTCTGGTGAAAGGTGGGGGAATTACTGAAATTGGTTGCGCTAAGTAATTATAAGAGACGTCAGAGAGCGTACTCATTTGTCCTCTTTGACATACACCTTAGATAACTCTGTACTCGTGCACTGTACGGATGCCCGTGCGGAGGAATCGTATTAGACGCAGCGGATTGATTAGTACGCATGGTGTTGCACAACGTTCGGGATGAGTCATCGCACCAGCCGATCCACAGCGTGCTGCTCCCTGTGGAGGGAACAGAGGGGAAACATAAGTGATTCGATTTATTAGTCGATGATTAAATAAAGGATGTTTCGTGTGTGTTTAGATTAGCGTAAAGTCGGTCTGCAAAAATCGATCTGGTAGTCGAGTAGTTAGTGTACTGGCTCTCTAACAGGCTGTGGGTTCGAATCCCGTCAGTGGCGCACCCAGAGGGGGGGGATGGCACCCCCAAAGAAAAGGGAAAAAAAAACTAGAAAATTTTCCAAAAATCTTTTCCTAATTAAAATTATTTATTTTTTTTATTTATGTTGTGCCGTGTCTTCTATTCCCACCTTATGTGTCCGCTAATTCATAAGCAGTATAGAAATATTAGCTCTATAGCTCTCAGGAATCACGGCCACTGTGAACACAAGGCGAACGAAGTAGTGCTTGGGCTGATCGAGCGCTACTTCGTTTGCCCGAGCAAGTTGTGGTATAAAAAAATTTTAAAAACCGTTTGCAATAGCTCCATGCAAAATGTCACTGATGCAGTTTCAAAGTGTGACAAAATGATATAGCCTAACATTTATAACTTGTTAAAAATATCTGCAACGCTTCCGGTAACAACATGCGTCAGTGAAAGGTCATTTTCTACCTTACGCCTTTTAAAAACCTATTTAAGATCTACCGTGACACAATCACGATTGAACGGACTGGCTTTGCTATATATATACACAGAGAGATTAATGTAACAACGACTGAAGTAATTCAAGAGCTTTGTAAAAAGAAGAAGAAAAAACTGGATTTTATTCTTTAAATAAATTTTTATAATCACCTATTTTATTGAATTTGCATTAAAAATATTTTTATCCGTTCAACTCGGCTCCCCCCCCCCCTCCCCCAAGATTAACTCCTGAGTACACGCCACTGAATCCCGTAGTGGGCATGGATGTTTGTAATTTGTCTTTAGGTGGAAGATGAATTTGATCACTGTGGAGGTCCGAAGTGTTGAAAAAGTTCCATGTGTGACCTCTGGAGCATTCGGATTATGTAAAAAAATAAAATTAAATTAATTAAAAAAATCCCATGGTACTATAGGTTTATAACAACAAAAAAAAAATAACTTTCATCGGTGGGAGTCGCATAAAAAAAAATAGAAAACAACTCAAGATAGTTTTAGAGTTAGTCAAGATAGATAGGACGTCAGGTGGCGCTAACATAGCAGAAATGATATGCATGCTAACGTACAAGCTTCTTATACTGAAACTTCTTTTGAATAGGGTTTTGACTTGAAACTCGATTTGGAAGAGTGGCTGATATTTGCTTTGAAATAGAGGAGTTGCCGAAAAGATTATGCCAACTTAAGATTAAAATGGCAGTTAAATTTTATTCAAACCAGCATCTGATTGTAATTTGGAATGGTAGGATTTAAGGCAGATAAACACTCCCGTTTTGTAAGCGCCTTGATGTGTACGCAATCGACCTCCAAAGCAGCTGACCACAACAAACGAAAATACATCGCAAATCCGAACTCGTTTACAGGACAAAACAGGTAAGTCGTTTGTACGATTTATTTAATTCTAAGTGGCAACAAGGAGATGATAGAGCGAAAATACGCCACAGGAAATAACTGGTTCAGGAAACTATGGGTAAGCATGACCCCCTCTCCTGTTCGAGAGCGGTCAGTTTGGATAAAATGATTACACGGGCGATATGATAACTAAATAAAGAAAGACAAACATTAAAACTTTTCGAAATTGAATCTGAAATGGTGTGAGCCCTTCAACCAATAGCGAATTCGATGTCTGTTAGCGAAAAGCGGATATGTTCAGTTTAGCATCCAATTCGCTATGCTTCGAGTGCGAACTGTTTCGTTTCTTATTGGAAATGACACATTACACAAGCAGAGGAGTACGGTTCTCTTTTTTGAAGAGAACCCAGCTCCTGGTTCAATCATGAATTCTATTAGTACAGGTGAACTTTACTTTCTCTCTCTCACTCACTTTTTTTTGGTGATGTATTCTTCAAAATGGTATCGAAAGACATGAGTATTCTAGCACAGGCATGAATGTTTTTCATCTGTTATTATGTGCTCTCAAAATAGATTAAAAGGGAGAGTGTGATGGTAGAGCTTCATCAAACTGAGGACAGTTTTGTCAAGCATCTTGGTTGGCCAAGTTAGATTCGAATCTCACTGTGGGTTTAGTTACTTGAGGAGTCCTTCCTTCAAGAAGACAGAGATCAAACATCGCTTTACAAGAAATAACAGAGTTCAAAACACTCAGCCAATATCCGTGCAAATTCAATGGCAGCGGTGCAAGAAGGATGGACTTATGAAACATTGCAAAGAAGCGCCGAAAAAATATTCAGAAGACAGCATTTCAGGAAGCGATCATTGAAACAGAAGATTAGTTAATGAAATAAGGAACCAAAAAGCTTCACTTCGGCGATGTAAAAATTATTTAAATGAATGGGATATTTAATCCCACGTGAAGATTAGTTTGTCGGCCAGATAAAGTCGCAAGATATTTCATGTGATATCTACGATCTACACCACACCCAGGCGGTGTGTTTAGTTCTGCCATTTATATTAGCCAACTGTTACTAAAGAGTTACATGCAAGATGGTACTCTGTAAGATCTGCAGGTAAAAAACGCAATCGTGAAGCAACCGCAAATGTCAAATGTCTTCTTGAATCCACTCACGTTTTTGTCATAGATGATAGTAGGATTTTCTTTTGGGTTTGAAGCTACATAAACAAAATGTGATGCGTTATACCCTTTGTAGCAGTCTCAAAGAATTCAACACGATATTCGGGGTTCTGGGGTATGAAAAATCCGATTTCTGGTAGGGGAAACCTTACTATTTTCGTATGAGACCAGCTAATATACCTTCAGCTCAAAAGTCGTGATTCCTCTCAGCAACCACATATTTTTTATGACGATTTATATATCCAATATACAGATTTTTGAAGGCACGTTTTTATTTTATTTATTTATTTTGCAATCTTTTAAAAAAAATGGCTCACAAAGGCTAAACGCATAAACGACGATGCCTTCTGTATGAAAACATCATGAAGATGTAACACTAACGTCTTACTTTAACATGACAAGAATACGGCTCTGTTTTCTTTGAAAGCATCTTCATTCTTTAGGTCTTAAACTTCTTGAAAACACAAGCTGGAATAATTCCTTATATACCCTCTATGTGAGGTTTAGTACTACCGTGGGTGGATTAAGGGTTACATAAATCGTCAGTCCGCTCTAAGATAAAAGGTATAAGTGCAGGAAAGATATAACCAAAGAAGAAAACGATGTCAGACGAACATGCAGTTCTCCTCCATAAAAATGCTGTCAACAATTTAACTGGCAAGTTAAAAAAAAAAAAAAAAAACTTGAAGAAACTACTTTAAGCAATTTTACGTTGTCTTTTAGAATCGAACCTGGACAGAGGAAAAACATGATCAAAGATGAACGAGGCAAACAGAATGATAAACAAAGGGAGAAATAACTCGGAAACTTGTAGATCAAATACCATAAACAAACGATGAAGACAATACAGAGATAAATAACACGTATACCCAATGAAAACAAAAACAAATAGAAAAGTATATTTACAGTGAAACAGCTAGATCTTGAAGACTTTTTCTTCAGCAATAAAGCGTCTATTTTCCTAAAGGAAATGTTTATACATTAGGAGGATTGAAGCATTAAAATTATTCAGTAAAATAAACATTACTTTGTACGAAAAATATCAAAAATTTCTGTCCTATTTCCGAAATAAACAGTATTAGCTTCAACTCCAAACATTTTTTGTTTTTTAAACGCAATAAAGTAATGCTATTGCGAATAAGGCCAAATGATTCTTTGTTATTCGGTTATAATCTCATACTAACTCTCTATTTAAAAAAATAAAATAAATAATTATTATTATAATTACGGCTATTTTGCCTGCTTCAGTTTAGGAGTGCCCCTCTGAACTGAAGCAGGCAAAATAGCCATAATTATAATAGTTTATTAAGAGGAGTAACATGGGAGTTTTCCCAGAAATAATATACATAAAATAAATAAATAAACCGGATTAGGAATTATATTTTAGTCTACCTTTAATGGTACACTGATGTAGGACACACAAAAAAATACAGAATTATCAAAAACTAAATAAAAAAATTAAATAAGCGAAAGATATACAAAAAAAAAAAAAAAAAAGCTTGAAAGAAAGAGTTCCTTGCCTGCATTGCAAGAAATCGTACAAAATCCAACACTGCCAGAGCGCTTACCTGATTCATTATATTCCCGATAGATGGAAGCACATGTTCGTTCACTAGTTGAAGCATTATAATTGGTAATTAGTGAAATATTTCTATTTTTTTTTAAATATAGATGTGGCGCAATATCATCTTATTGTTATAATCAGCTCAATAAATAAATAATTTAAATGTGCCAATGACAGTAGCTTTCAAAACATTTTAGTCAATTAAGTGACCTCATTAGTTCACTATTTTGATATTTGATAGACCATATAATAAAATAATTCCAAATTCCAAAAATAATTCCAAAATTATTCACTGAAAGATTTTTTCCCCCTACTTACCAGGAGTAACTGATTCTATACGAGGCGCGACAGCTTCTTCGCATCCACCTACTACCGAAAACCCAAACCTTTTATCTGTTGGTGTAAGGACAATTGTTATTTCGAAGGCATCATCCTTCTGAAAAAAAAAAAATAATAATAAATAAATAATAAAAATAAATAAAGCAGTGGTTGGGGGAGGGGGAGAAAAGAAAAAAAAATCAGTTAATATCAAAGAGCTCCAAAAGGTTAAACTAGTATTTCAGTCAATCACTTAAGTGAACAGAAATTAACATTGATCGCCGCTGCTGCCATCTAGTGTTAGTAATATAATTACAAATTTTTAGTTTTATCTGCATATACAGTTTATTTATCAGCGATTAGCTGTTACATTCGATCTAAGTTAAATGTTTAGTTATTTTGCAACTAGTATTACAATATCAAGAAAATAAGGCACTGCATACATAAAAATAAAGCTGAACTTCAAAATTTCAAAAATCAGTGATGAGTTTAGCATTTCATTTAAATTTCTGAATCCATCCACGCTAAAAATCTATTATTATTATTATTACACTAATCGATTGATATCAAAAAATATAAAAAATCAATGCAAATTAAATGCCGGTATTTTGTCCAAATATCATGTCACCTCATATCGTATTGACCGATATCTCTATTAAAATCTCTATTTGGTCGCCTGGTTTTCAAAAGGATGGGAGATATTGGAAAAGGTCCACAGACGATTGACCTAGGTGGCCTTTGGTCTCTGGAATGTTGGGTATGAAGACAGATTAAGGAAATGTAAATTGCAGAGACAAGCGGATAAGATGAGGAGGGATATGATTGAAACATATGCAATATATTAAGGGTTTGTTACTAGATTAATGGGGATGATGTTTTACATAGAATGGGGAAGAACAAAAGGAAAAACAAGCGATCATTCGTGGAAGTTGTTTAAGGAGGTGAGAATCAGATTTTTTTTTTTTTTTTTTTCTTCTCATGGAGAGTGGTGGGTGAATGGAATGCATTGTCTGAGAGTGTTGTGAATGCCAAGACTGTGAATATACTTAAGGCACGGTATGATGAACTGTGTGTGTAATAGTGGGACCTCCCATATTGAGTCACTTGACTTCTGGAGGTCTGATAATAATAATAATAATAAAGTAGTCCTAGCTAAAACAAACAAAACTTGCGCTATATTTTCTGGCACAGGCGATTTAAATTTTATTATTATTATTATTAATGCCTGAAGGATTTATCGTCCGATGGAAATCATATAACCTGTAGGATATGCAGTAGGATTCTACACTTTACATGTGCCGGCCTTTCAGAAACAGCCTGGCAACGTAAATCCAATGCAACACTGTAGTGGAAGTGCCTACTCTACAGGGAGAACAAAGAAACGCACCTAAGGCCACCTACGACGCAGCAGAATATACCGGAGGCAAAATCAAACGACGAACTGACAGACAAAAAAAATACAGGTGAGTCCTATAATTTGAACTCCTTAAATATACTAATAAAAAACGGTCTAGAGACTATAAAAGCCAGCTTAGTAGATCTTGTGCAAGAACTCTTTGGCACACAGAACAAACAAATAACAAAAAAAATCTAGCGAAGATTTGGTCAAACGTACCAAATTAACAGTGATAGAAGTGTTGCGGACATTAAAATCAGCATTAACGTACTAACTAGCAGGCAACACAATTTGATGAACGAGACATCCGAATTCCGTCAAGGACTTGATTCCTTAAAACTACAATACGAATTTAAATCAGCAACAACATAAAAAGATCTTGTCATAAACGGTCTTCCTGAAACTGCACCTACAGAAAACCTCAGAGACGTAGTTTTAAAATTAGGCAATGCAATTGATATCCCGCTACAGCTTAACGACATTCAGACCGTAAATCGGATTCCCAGGAAGAGCAAAAAACAAGGCTTGCCACGACCTTCACTAGTCATAGTTCGTCTTACAAGCAAGTCCACAAGAGACAATCTCATAAAAGTCAACAGACAAAAAAATATCAGTTGCCAAGGACTTGAACGCATTGCAAGACAATACACCAATCTTCCTATCCAAATATTTAACAACATTCAACCAGAATCTGTTGTACCAAGCAAGAAAAGCAAAAACAGAAAAAATATACCAATTTTTGTGGATTAGATATGCCAAGATATTCTTGAGGAAGTCACAAACTTCAAAGCCGATACAAATCAAAAGCTCAGAAAAGACTGCCACGGTGAAAAAAAAAAGTCTCCTAATTAGTTCAAAAAGAAGACCACAATAAAAATGAATGTGACCCATCAAGACAGATGTAATAACACCAAGAACATATCGGCAATTTCACTTTGATCGGACCTTTCATATCATTAATTTGACCCCTCAAACATCAGTCCAACACAGCAATCAAATCAATAAAAAATATCTAATCGGTATCATCCTCAGATAAGCTTATTAAAAAGCTTCGAGGATGCAAACTGAGACATTACATCTCAACCGAGATCAACAGAAAGTAAAAAAAAAAATATTACATTGAAGTGCTGTAGTTACAGCGCTAAAAGACATTAAAAGCAAAAATGTAAAATATATATAACTTATTGTTATACTAAAAATGCTGTTAACATGTAATCTTATTCAATTGCAAACTATAAATAATTCTACAAAAAAAAAACTATAACAACATGTTTTGTAAATGCATAATATACAATCATAATTTTAATAATAAAAATCATTGAATTAAAAAAACTACTATTATTATTATATGTATTGAATTTTTAGATTTTTTAAATTTTGTAATTTTTAGATTTTTTAAATTTTGTAATTTCTATAATTTTATAATGTAATTATTATATGTATGCAAGACATAATAAAGTGGTTAAAAAATATTATTTTGTGAACGTGCGCAATTTTTATAAAACTCAGAATTCTATAAATTGCGCCTTTTTAATATTAAATAGTTATAAATCAGTACCTTTGTAATTTAGACATACCTTGGTCAAACAGCCAATCCCACTTCTAACCCTAAGGCCACAATTTTTTACTTGTTTATTATTTTTGTATTATTATTATTATTATTATTTTATTTACGTGTTTATTTCTTCGGTACAGTTGTAAAATATGGTTATAGTTACATTTTTCAGTATACATCATCATCAAACTTTAGAATATGATACTATGATAGCATGTAAGGTTTGCATTGCAGCATATACATGTATTATATATATATATATATATATATATATATAGAGAGAGAGAGAGAGAGAGAGAGAGAGAGACACTCTCTGGATTTGGCACATTGTGTGATTGCTTGACTTATCTTCCCTTTGATAGTCCTGTTTTTATTTTATTTTAATCCCTCAGGTGGAATGTCTTGAAACAGTTTGGGGAAAAACATCGGCAACCACTTCAACCACATGCGTTGCTTGTTATGAACAGTATCCCTGAAACGCATTTCTGAAGAAGGAGAATAGATAAGAGGGATAAAAATCAGAGGGGGGGGGGGGATGATAAGGTCTGGTAAGTTAGAATGACAGCAAAGACAGCCGCAGCAAGCATCACCTCCATGAGTTTGGTCGTTAGTTGTTTAGAATTACGATCGAGACAAGTAAGTTCATGAAGTTGGTGTACTACGTTTATTAATTGCATGTTTTCTTCTGATCAATTTGTCTGTTTCATCGGTTGATAACCCCAACTTTATGTAAAGAATTCCTCCACCTCCATCCGAGACCGGTATCTGAAAATCTATAAACAAGAATAAAAATATACTGTATTGATTTAGTAATAAAATTCTCTCGTGACCCACACTTTCAGAAAAGCTGATCTTAAACGCCATTTCAAGAAATTTTTATGGACTTTTCATAAGGGATGTCAGGTGAGGCATTTGTTACAGTTGGTTAATGCCGTTCCTGTACTTTTATTATATCGTGTAAGAAAACATTAAGCGTTTGATAGAAAATTCAAGTGTAACTGGGATTATAAGTATGCGATAATCTTTAAAAATCAGCTACAGCTAACGCACAGGAAAAAAAAAAAAGTTTAGGGAACCTGAAACGAATCTAATGTAATGCGTCCCTCCTATAAGCGAATGACATAAATTCACTTACTGTTCTAATTCTAGAAGCATGTTTCTGATGTAAACAGGAGTGTCTACAAATCGATTGCTGTGCATAGCTGAATGTGATGTTATGAAACACAGTCAGGGCCGCGCCAACCCGAGGGTGAAAGGGGTACACCACACCCAGGCGACAACATTGACAGGGCGGCATTTTATGTAGCTAATATCTAATTTGGATTATACAATGCAGTATTAGGGGCGGCCGATAAAAGTTTGCACTCGGGCAGCAAATACCCTTGGCGTGCCCCTGAACACAGTGTTAGTAAACAGGCACTCAAATAATCCTTAGCCTTCCTCCAGGGATATGTGCAAGGTTGAGAAACTACATCATAGTAGGGAGCACGAAAATTAACGGATTGAACCAACGTAAATCCAGTTAATGCTCGTATTGTTTTGATCGGAAAAATCTTCGCTGGAGATTCATGATTAATAAACTGAACAGCAGGTTATACAAGACTAGACAAAAGAGAAATGATGACACTGAAAGAACTAAAACAACAAAACCAATAAAGGAAACCATAGAAAAACACAGAACCAAATGGAAAGAACATCTAGAATGAATGGCATATGAGAGAATACTCGGGAAGATGACAAACTACTCAACCAAAATGTCGAAGAAACCGAAACATTTGCTCTTCATTGAGTATTAATATTGTTGGAGGATTTTCCTACATGTAACTGAAATGATGTGTGGGCCATTCAAAAACATCCCTCAAGCCGTTTGTTGTCGGTTCCTGCTCTAGACAAAGCCCGGGCTCTTGGTAATAAATGGATAAAAGTATAAGCCACGAGTTCCTTGTTTTAAATCTAAGAACTTACTGATCAACTACAATCTGACTGTTTCTCACAGTCCGATATCACACGCCCACCTCCACACAAAATCAAACATCGCGTCTGCAAAGCGCTTTGAAAATACAAGAGAACAGTTTCGAAAAAAGTATTGTAATTTAAGACAAGATGAAATGTAAGTCATCGTATATACCTACAATATCTAAGATACCACTGTATGTCATTGTGATTATTGTTCCATTGACAAAAACCGACAGCCCAATATTGAAAACATCTTAATGCTACCATCATCCTCCATGCTTGGCAAATGGATCAACGTCATCTATTACGAGCATATCTTAAGATCGGGACTCTTCCATTTAATGACAATATTTAACATAAACATTCCTTCAACAGTAAATGAGCTTTCCGATGTTTGAGAGTTCAGTCGATGTTAAAAAAAACAATTTATATTCATTATTTTATATCGTTTTTTTGTGGTTTTTATCAATCTCGTTCGAAATCTATGCTGATGTAAATTTTTTATAGTTGTGTTTTTATGGCAGAATTTTTTTTTTATAGTTGTGGAATCTTTAATAAGTTTTGGAATACTGGAAAAACCATTTGTGCATAGAAAAAAAAAACTACTGGTTATACCAAGTTATTAAAAAAAAAAAAAAGAAATAAAAACTAATAGAAAGACAAAATGGATTCCACAAAAGCCGTCTTGCTCATATTCAATTTTTTTTCTTTAAAATTAATAACTGAAACAGAAAGGAATTTCAAAAGAAACACGTGGCCTTTATTGATTACGAAAAACCTTTAAAGTTAGCAGACAAAAATTGCTTTAACAATATTTGCTGATTTATTGAAATACAAAAATCCGACTCTTGCAGTCATTTCGAGAAATATATGCAGGAAATAAAAGTGCAGTTAAATTAAAACAAATATCCGAAGGAAAACACATCAAGAGGAGTACTGCTAATGGTATTACTTTATCGCCTTTACTTTTTAATATACATAAATAAAGTAATATCCTGGGAACAGCAGAACCCATTTATAAATACATGTAAACTCCAAAACAAAGAGACAAATTGTTATTTGCAGATGACCGAAGTACATTAGCTGCATCAAAAGATGATTTATAAACATCGGTAGAATCATTAAATAATGTGTCAGAGAAGTACAATAAGAAAATATTCAAAGAAAACAAAAATAATGGTATTCAGAGAAGATAACCGGTTTAAGAAGTTAAATAGTGATTGATAATAAAACAGAACAAACAACTACTTTCAGATACTTGCTATGTGCTTCATAAGAAGAAGAAAAGATTTTGATATTAAAAGATCAAGTTGAATAATACCAACCCAGTCAAAATATTATGATCTTGCCGACTATTTTAAGGTGGTACTCGTATCGTGATGAGAGTCTGTACACATGATACTAAAGGTGCGACGTATTCGTTTGAAACTACTCATCAAGATGGGGAAGGGACGTGATCTAACAAAAATATATGAATGTAGGGTACCAGTAGTGCACTCAGGATTTAATCTTTGGGGGGGGGGGGGGGGAGCGAATTGAGTAGGCAATTTGAGAATACACACTACGGATCGCATACGATCTATGACTGAGCATCTGCAATGAACTCTAATTCATAAGTAGTATAGAAATAGAAGACACGACACAACATAAATAAAAAAATGAATTTTAATTAGAAAAAGATTTTTGGAAAATTTTCCAGTATTCTTATCTTTTTCTTTGGGGGATCGGGCCCCACCCTCTGAGTGCGCCACTGTAGGGTACTGTTCCTGGAATTCTGTACTTCAAGTGCTCCAAGAGTAAAAGGATAGTGGGCAGCAAAACATTCTCCTTGCCAATGGCAAGCGCCCACAAAACAAATGAGAAATTTCAATCTATGAATATAAAATCAATAAATAGCAAATATAAACAAAAATGATAGAATATTTAATTGAATGAACGATAACAAAGTGACTACTAAATTATTTTAATGATAAATGGAAAAGAAAAAGTTGGAAAGCCAAGAAAGCAAAGGCATCAGACTGGAACAGGCGAAGTGGTTTAAATACGTGATAGGATGATGAAGAAGGAGACCATATTCTTACATTTACTCTAATATGCAAAAGGAGCTTCTATTCACGTCCACCAATAAATCAGTGTCATCGTGAAATCACTAAATTATATACCTTTAAGAGCCAGATGACAATTTTAAATAGTGAAGAATTGTCAAGGAAATGGCTCAGACCTTCAAATAAAGTGCTTTTACCCATTAAGAATTAGACTTACGGTATATTCAATATTGCATTAATAAGATATATGAGATTCCTTGGTCGGAAAGACCTGGGTTCGATTCCCGTCTGTGACGTCAGGAACTTTATCTGGTCTCTTTCGACTAAAGGTGAGTTAGCCGGTCTCATACAGGAGTAGAGGGGTTTTTCACCCAGAAAGTCGGGTTTTTCGTCCCTCAGAACAGGCAAACCGGCTCCGTAAACACATACGATCTACAGTCATATATATATATATATATATATATATATATATACTTAATCCCTTATCAGGAGGGCTCAACCCCCCCCCCCCAAGGGACAGGGGAGAAGACAGTGGCATAGCTAAGGGAGCAGTCCACCCCAGGCGGCACTTTGAACTTTTTTGAACTTTTGCAGTTAATTCTAAAATACAGTCTCGAGAACTCCGTTCCTAATATTGTAATATTAGTGCGAATTTTCCTCACAATTGTTGTAAGTGTTGCTAGTTGTGAGAGGAGTTTTTCTAAATAAAATTGATTAAGAATTACACTTCGAGAATGTCATCGACGATTTTGCTAACAGAAAAGCAAGAAAATTAACATTTTCGAATGTTGAAATTAAAGTTTTACTTCAAAAATAACCACAGTGTTTTAATTTATTTCCCTATACGTAGAAAAAGAAAAAATAAAACATTGGATAACAGATGAAATATTTGGCCTCATGGATGAAAGAAGAAAATATAAAAATGCTAATTAAATTAAGGAGAGATTAGATCCCACATTGTTTTCAAACCGAATAAGAAACTCAAAGATTGGAATCAGAGAGTTTCATGCCGAATATAGTATAAAAACTATAAAAGTATCGGCGAATACTAGCGTGAGCTAATGCAAGTAGTTCTAGAACGTAGTACAAACACGGGCAACTCGTTGCAAAGGTGGGGAAAGTTCTGATAGCTATTCTTTGGTATTTACCATAATGTAAAAACACATTTCCTAGGAAATGTATGCTATTATTACATTATGGTAGGGAGGTCACTACCCAGACCTGTTTCAGCCTTTTTTGAGGCTTCATCAGTGAGTAGCTAGACCAAATTATTAATACCAAAGGGTATAGCGAAAAGAACTTATATACTCTGCTACACGAATTGTCCAAAAGGTGCGCCCATTAAGTTACTTAAATATAAAGAGCCAACAGGCTTCATTTCGGCGATATAAACATTAATTAAATTAAGGCGATATTAAATCCCACATCGTTTTAAAACCGAATAAGAAACTCAAGGATTGGAATCAGAGAGTTTCATGCCGAATAAATATATAGTATAAAAACTATAAACGTATCGGCGAATATTTTTCTTATTCGGTTTAAAAACAATGTGGGATCTAATATCCCCTTAATTTAATTAATGTTTATATCGCCGAAATGAAGCCTGTTGGCTCTTTATATTTAAATATAAAAATGCTGTTAAAGAAGATGTGGCCAAATACAAATGTCTTAAAAATCAAATTACAAGAAAATGTAGACAAGCCAAAAAAGAATACCTAGAAGAACAGTGTAATAACATAGATGAATTATTTAAAAAAGAAAACATAGAAAAAGCTTATAAAGAAATTAACAAACTGACTTTCAAATTTAATAAGAACAGCAAAAACAATGCAATCAAAGATGAAAATGGAAAATTACTAATAGAATCTGAGGATATATTAATGGAATGGAAGAATTATCTTGAAAATCTCTTATAATGGCGACGAACTTGATGTTGATATCAGCATAGAAAATCAAAATGAAGATAATCTAGGACCCCCAATAATGCGAGAAGAATTTGATAAAGCACTGTCCGAAATGAGTAAGGGAAAAAGTCCAGGTATAGACAATATTCCTATAGAACTGCTACAGAATCTAGGTGATGAGACAAAAACCTTACTCTATCAATTAATAGTCCAAATCTATGATAGAGGAGAAATACCAAAGGATTTTATGAAATCAATCATAATACCAATACCAAAAAAGAATAATGCAAACAAGTGCAGCCAATTTAGAACAATAGCTTTAATCCCACATGTTAGCAAAATTCTGCTAAAATTTTTCAAAATAGAATTTATTCAAAAATAGATTGCCTATTGGATGAAGACCAATTTGGATTCAGAAAGAATAAAGGAACAAGAGAGGTAATACTCTGTTTAAGAATAATAATAAAGAGAAGATTAGACCTTAGTCAAAATACTTACATTTGCTTCCTTGATTTAGAGAAAGCGTTTGATAAAGTAAACCAGCAAATACTCCTAAATTGTCTAACTAATTTCGGCATAGATTTGAGGGATAGGAAAATAATTTATCAAATTTATAAAAATCAAAATGGACGGATTAAAATCAATGATAAGGAGAAAATAATAAATATAAGGAGTGGAGACAAGGATGTATACTTTCACCACTTTTATTTAATTTATATATTGAAAAGGCCATACAGGAAACTAAAGATAAAATAAATAGTGGCATAAGGATAAATGGTGAGCAAGTCATGTGTATGAGATTTGCTGATGACATAGCCCTTGTATAGTTCGCCCACTGTTTGTATGTCCCTGCTTCGCGTCTTTCCAAGAATAGTCGATTCATGCTGAAGGGGAGAAAGAAATGAAGGACGTCCGAATTGGTCGCCAACACGCGAAATCACGTGCTTTATAGGTATAAAAATTTCCAACTGTTATAAAAGCAACATAGTTAACTACAATAATCATAAAAGAGAAGTTATTTTCCGACTGGTAATAATAAACAACTCATCCCACTATACGGACTGATTACCCTATTATCGGAATGGATTCTCCTTTTTCTGAGATGCGCAGAAGTGTCGAAGGATCTCTAATCGGTGGGCGAACTATAGCAGAAAACAGAAGAACGTTAAAAACAATGCTAGAATTACTAAATAATAACCTTGAAAAATATAAAATGAAAATCAACACAGATAAGACCAAAATCATTGTTACAGGAAAAATCCTACCAATATAGAGCATATAGACATCAGCGGGAAACAAATAAAACAAGTGAAAAGCTTTAAATATTTAGGAAGCCTAATAACAGAAGATGGCAGAACAAGAGAAGATATAAGATCAAGAACAAACAATGCAAAAGCCCAATTCTCTAAGATGAAAAGCATTTTAAAGGAAACCTCAACCTACAATTGAAAAAAAAATTAGTAAAGACATTGATATGGAGCATTGCACTGTGTGGATGTGAAACCTGGATTCTAGGCAGAGAAGATGCAAGAAGATTGGAGGCTTTTGAAATGTGGTGCTGGCGCCGCATGAACAAAATAAAATGGACAGAAAAAAAATCAAACCAACAAGTCCTGAGAGAGATAAACGAAACAAGAACTCTAATTAAATCGATCAAAATTAGAAGGGATAGGTGGGTTGGATATATACTTCGACATGATGGACTTGTGAAAACAATAACTGAAGGCAAAATAGAGGTGAAAAGAAGAAGAGGCAGACCAAGGAAAAGCTTTCTTGATCAAGTTAAAGACAGCACGGGTTTGAGGAGTTACCAGGAGGTTAAGAAGAAAGTCAATGACAGAGCGGAATGGATGAAATTGCTGCTGAGCTACCAGTCCCAAGACTGATGCAACTGATGATGATGATAGATCGGATTCACTGCTGCCATCTGTTGATCAAGTTAAAAGCTTTCGACATGATGGAATGCGGCCAATGAACTGAAATCCATGTTAGCAGTTTTGGACTTTTATTTTTCGAGAGAGAACATACCAAATTATTTTATTGAGTTCGAAGTTAGACAGAAAGCACAGATTTTTACTGTTTTTTGCTTCTTATTTAATTCAAAATAAGACGTACCTAGATGAATAAATAAACGTTATCCATTGCCCAAAATGAACACAACTTTAATTTTACAATTAAAAACCGCTAGTGCATGCACAGATACACGCCAAAAAAAAAATGCTTTTCATTATATAAAAGGAATCTAATATGTTATTAAAATATTGAAGTCTTAATTTTCTAACCCTTTGGTTAGAAAGACCTGGGTTCGGATCTCGTCTATGACGCGAATAATCTTTATCAGGGCTTTTCGATTAAAGGTAAGTTAATCGGTCTCATACAGAGTGCAGAGTTTTTCATCCCTCAAAGAACAGGAAACTCAAAGTAGGAAGTCAACTGAATAAATTCATATGGAATAAGAGAGAAATTAGTCGGAACACTAAATTAGCTGTATACAAGACAGTGTTCAAACCAGTTTTAACTTATGGATCTGAGAGCTGGGTCAGAAGTAAAACACTTGACCAAAGACTAGAGACCACAGATATGAGAGTCCTGAGAAAGATTAGAGCCGTGAACAGATTATATCAATGGCAATATCATATTAAAAATGAGGATATTAGGAAAGAACTTGACATTGTCTCAGCATCCAGGAATGCGTTAGCAGAGCTAATCTCAGGTGATATGGTCACTTGATCAGAGTGGGAGAGGAAAGATTAGCAAAACAAGTGTTCTCTGCCAGGTTGTCAGGAAAACGACCCAGAGGAAGACCAAGATATAGGTGGATTGATACGGTACAAATTGCCTTAGACGATAGAAATATAAGATCTGATAATGTTGGAGTCTTGACAAGTAACAGACTGATTTGGAGGAAAATTGTAGATAGGAAATTAATAATGATGTAATTTTTTTCATGTAGTACTACATATCCTGTACACCCCTTGAGGATACATGTCAGGAAATTGATGATAATGATGATGATGAAGAACAGGTAAACAGACCTCATGAATCTGCATACATAAAATACTTATCCTTTAGAGGGATGGTAAGTCGGATGCATTAAAATTGCCTAAAGGGGGACTCAACCCATCTAAGGATGGACGGAATAAATCAGAAAATTTAAATAGCTAATAAAGCAAGATCTGTTATTATTGTCATTATTACTTGACGCCAACAAGGACAAAGACACTAGCATCAACGCCATCTACTGCCTAACACCAACGCCAGTATTTTTTGTCTGTACATTGCGTGTGTTCTCATTGACCGATTTATCTGTGCGCGGGATGAAAAACACGAATTTCCAGAGAGAGAGAGAGAGAGAGAGAGAACCTGCTAAATTTAATTTAATATTTATATTTAATTTAATATTTATAATTTAATAAATTGATTTTGTTGTTGTTGTTAGCTTTCTTCGTACCATGTATTGGAATAAAAAATTGACTTTCTCCAAGTACTCCAGAATTATTATTAACTCAAAAATAATCCAAATAACTCAATCCAGTTCTCAGATAAATTGCGAACAATCCCAAATTCTTAAAATGACGAGTTTTTATTGAAAGGAATGGTGAACAATTTACTTAAGTAAATTGTTCACCATTAGAAATTATAACTGGTTTCTAATTACTAGGACGTCGAAGGTTTATTTAATTTCATAATAATTTATTTTTTAAATTGAATTCTACATCTGGAACTCTATTAATCTAGTTTTATCAAACTTCCATTAGAGGCTTCTTTTTGTTTCGGTCAACGATGCTCCACAGTCCACAGTTAGCCGCAGAACTCCAAGGACGTTTTTTTTTTTTTTTTTGTGAGTGGTAAGGTATTTTGAGGAACTATACTAATGTAAAGCGTCTATAAAGTGTAGCGTTGAAATTCCATCATACGATGCGACAAGTCGTGCTACACCCTTTTCCGATCGGATGGGCGAGTGCGGGTGTGGCGAATGCCTGAGAAATGCCTTATACTCAAGTATATCATCCTAAGTCAGATATTCAAGTATAGGACCTGTTAGAACAGACACATCCCCTTCAGTATTCCCCTTCGAAATAAACTGATGAAAATAATGTGAAGAAAAAAAAAAAACCTAATGCCAAGCACAATTTATATATATATATATATATATATATGATAATCGGCTTTTACTCGGTTGTTGTGATATATTTTAAAACATAGATTTAATGACTAAAAGCCGAATTTAATGACTAAAATCGGTTTTTAGTCATTAAATCTATGTTTTTTTTTTAAAATATATATGTGTGTGTATGTGTGTAACGGAATTATGGGCAGTTTAGCAAATGAGCCTATTTTATAGATGGTATAATATATAAATACAAATAAATTATATTTAATTTACTTATTCAAATTTACTCATAATTATTTAAAATTTTCTTTTTCGAATCTCGCTTTTGTTACTGCAGATATTACACAAAAATATATTGCGTGTATACACGCAATATATTTTTATGGCTCTTTTTTAAGAGTACATAATTATTGCACTTGTTTTGCGGAAGCGCTAAAAACTAAATAAAATGAACTACAATGCGCCATAACGTAACCTAACATGACTGCAATTCCTTTACGCTTTTCTAGTCGCTCTTTATACCAAACGAGAAATGAAATTTTCTGCCATCTACTTATGACGTCAAAAGGCAATTATTTTCCAACGGTAAATCAACAAATACACTTTGCATGGAATGGAATGGCCGGGAATGCAAATACCCTTGAGCTCGAGGCTTAGTAATAAACAAAAGACATTAACCTGAATCTCACGTGCGTGCACACGAAACAGATATTGCTACGAGCAATTCACGCGAGACAATGTTCACGTTACGAAATATTTCTGTACTCATACTAAGCAAAACTGTTATTTAAATATTTAGTAAACATAACAAGTTAAAAGCAATTCTCCCTCTCTCTCTCTCTCTCTCTCTCTCTCTGTGTGTGTGTGTGTGTGTGTGTGTGTGTATGTATATATATATATATATATATATATATATATATTCTTGAAGATTATAATTGGTTGGCGTTCTCAATACTAATAATAAACGCAGCACATCTTTTCAACCAAAAAAAAAAAAAAAATAAATAAATAATAATAATAAATACTTTTTACTGAGCAATGGCGTTTTACAGTATTTTAAAAAACGATGTAAACAATCTGCCGTATTGAAATTACTGACCTCAGATTTTTAAAATAGATGCAAACGTGTGAGCCATTTACTCATTTGACAGAAGACGAGTATTTTGGTAGCTTAGTCGCACAGCGCAACTCATATTTAAGTGTATGGTGCTAACATTATTATACTTGTTTTCTATTGTAACTGCAGAGCAACCTGTTTGTTTACTTTTATTACCTGTACGTTACGGTTCTACAACCTTGCACTATATGAGGGCGTTTCAGACGTGCTTTTAAATAAAGAAATAAGAATTATGTAAAAAGCTTCATAAATAAATTCAATAAATGATACTTAATTAAAGGAATTATTAAACTAATTTTAAAAAATCTTATATTTTTCGTTGTAAGAACAAATACAATGGGAGGGAAAACACTAATTTAAGAAATACTCACCTTTTAGTAAAAAAAAAAAAAAAAAAAAAGTAATAAATAAACACAGTAATTGATTAGTTAAAATGAAAAAAAAAATTAATTTTAGCAATTTCTTTGTATTTTTACTCTGTACTGTAAAAAATGCAAGAGAAATAATACTATTTTAAAGTATTTATTCACTTTGTTTTACCAACTTGTATCACAGCGCAAGCAAATTGTGATCTTATCGTTTGCAATCTAATTTGCTTTATTTTCTCCACTAGAGTGCGTCTTTGTCATATCTCATTTGGCAGAAGACGAAAGTATTTTGGTAGCGCGGTAATACCGCAACCCACATATAAGCGTACGGTACTTACACCCATTATTATACTCGTTAAAAACTATGGTAGCTAAAGAACAACCCGTTTCTTTATTTTTATTACTTGTACTTTACTATTCTACAACCTTGCACCAAGATGGCGTTTTAGACATGTTTTAAATAAACAAATAGGTATTGTATAAGAAATATGAAAAAAGCATAATAAATAAATTCAATAAATAATATTTAGTTTAGGAAATAAATGTCATTAATTTTTTTGTAAAAAAAATAATTCTTGTATTTTTACTCTGTACTGAAAAACAAAATTAAGTTATTCACCTTTTATTTACCCACTTGTATCGTAACGCAAGCCAACAGTGGGTAGTGGGTATCGTTTGCAATGTAATTTGTTTTCTTTTCTCCGCTAGAGTGCGCCTTTCAGATAAAATATTCATGACAACAATTAGTAGAAAATTCGTGACATTCGGTGCCGATACAGAGCAGGTGGTGTAGGTGCAGTTTGAGGCATCTCTTGAGCGCAATCGGCTTTGAAAGTTAATTGATTCGTTGTTTCTTTGATGACCTTGAATGTGAATTAGGATTTTCTTATTCTTGCATTTTACGTTTATTGTGTATCCCATGCATTTGCATTCACGTTCCTCTTTAGAATGAAAAATAAATAAAAAAAATTTAAAAAAAGGAAAGGAAGAAAACGGGGAAATGTTATACTGTATACACAGTAGCCACACGTTTAAAAAAAATGAAAATTTATGCACATTTAGAATGAGAAAACAAAAAAAAAACTGCTTTTCATTGGTGTCTCTGATAAGTTCTTTCTTTCTAGCTTAAATTTGAAAATATCATTTAAAAAAAATGACACCAGTTTTTATAGAAAACGTTTGCTTTTTAGCATTTTATGTGGACACTTGTATTGCATTGGAATATTACTCCACTTTATCTCAAACAATCATATTTCCATGCTGCTCATAGCTTTAGTGTTAAATCAGAAAATATAACAGTTATTATAGTAAGATTTTGTCTACTACGCCCTCTACAAACATCACTGATGAATGACGTCATAATTGTAGAAATGTAATTAATTATTGTATCTATAATACAATACAATACAAACTATAGCATATAACTGATGTATCAATTTGAATCTTTACCTATTAAAATTTGCCCGATTGATTAATCGCGAATATTTATATAAAATCCAGTCAATGAAAATTCGATAGACTTTTTATTGCATAGTGAATGTGCATCTTCTCTAAAACTCGATTGCATTTGCAATGCTAAATTCCAGTTAATTTTAAAAACAATTCATTGACACTACTAAAAATGAGAGTATTTATATGACATTTTTAGTGCAAGATCGTAAAGATTTTAGTAAATAACACCACAGACTTGATTCAAATAACCTTTTCTCGATAAAATTCATACACAGAATCGAAATCAGAAAAAAACAACAATAATAATGAAAAAAAAAAAAACTAACAACAACAACAAATAAATAAATACATAATATAACGGTTCGTTCTATCGCTAAGCAAATCCTAGGCGGAAATTTTAATAACTTTTCGTCTAAGCTATTATAATAAGATATGAATATTGATAAGTGAATTAAACTTTATACCCACAGGACTCAAGAAGTGATGGGGAAGCACACATGAAGAATCTTTATAGCCAACATAAATGTGTAAATAATCTGTGTGGTTTCGCTCCAAATAATCCAACACTTTCACTGTATAAGCGCAAAGGGTTGGCAAATTGTGTCATCTAACTAGTTCGCTAAAGGATCTACTCATTGTGGTACAAGCTTAATTCTCAGGAAAATGGTCAGCATATGATGCCTGGTTGAATTGGCAAAGTCCATAGAATTATATGAATTGCATATGAAGAAGTTGTACCCGATTTAGTTGTTCAAGTACCAGATGTAATCAGAGGATTAAAATCATCATGATATACGGAGTTATTTTTCAGAGATGCACTTGAGTGAACTCACGTTCTATGAGAATACAATTGCTACTTAGCAACAGCCTTATCTTCTTTGTTTAATTGGACTATAAGGTATAATGTTCCTAATTGTCCTTGTTTATTCTGGATTTTTTTTAACCTGTGTAGATTGTCACAATTAACAGTGAAAACACAAGCAACAGCTTGCGTGGGTTTCGGTTATGATTATTATTATTATGACTACCTAGAAACAAGTCATTATGTCTGCTAATTGAGTGTATCCTCTTGCCGGTTTATAGGAGGGATAAACCCGAAGTTTAAAAGGAATTGCTTAAAAGGAATTATCTGGCTGATCAGTAATAACTTCTTCGCCTAATGTCGTTGATCAGAAATGGTGCTATGCTTTACACTAAGAAATTCTTTGTTTTAATGAGAACAAACTGACTTTTACAGCAGTGGCTGCTCGTGGCTTGAAATCGTGTGTGTGTGTGGGGGGGGGGGGGGGGTGCTGAAACTTTCGAAATATACATACGCACTGTAAGTACAGTGTATACGTGTTTGGATAAAATATCAAAAGTATGGTAAAAATTTTTTAAAAAAATTAAACATGAAAAAATATTATTTATTATCAATAAAATTATACAGTTTGGTATAATTCAAATTTACCTTAAAATAAAATATATTCTTCTTGTTTTGTTTCATGAAAAAAATTTGTTTAATATCGATAAAATTATAGTTTAGTTATAATTCAAAATTACTTAAAAATAAAATCCATTCTTGTTTTTTGTTTCGAGCGAAAAGGTCAATAACGTTTTCCTTGAGTTTGTGTGACTGTTGGAGAATTTGTAGTTCACTTACAGTCACAGAACTTATTTCTTGAGGTTGCATTTCTGAGGTCATAATTGTCAATAACCCCAATAATGTTCTAAAATAAAAACTATAACAAATGTTATGTCTTTAATTGTAATGTCCAAATATTTAAAGAGACGGAGTAAACACGATAAGCACTACGAAGCAAACTGTATATAAACAACAGGGGAACTGCTCGACGGACAGTGCTGCATTACGCTAATAGCTCGCATCCCACTATGACGTGCATATGCTTGCTCGCGTAGCAATGTGACACTGTGGTAAACACAGTGCTGCTAGCGTCCTTCGCCCTCCTAAGTGCTGCAAGATGGATTTTTATTATTTTTTACACAAAATTAGAGAATTGTATAGGATTGTTGATGATAAAATTAAATATTACAAGCAAATATAAATGAATTCATAAATATATTTATATATCGAGAAAAATTGGGGGTGCTGTAGTTCCGTAGTGCTTATGCACAAGCCGCCCCTGTTTTAGAGTGTACATAGTCTATGTCTTATTCCAAATACTGTCTTTGCATCACAGTTGGAAGAATTGGAAGAACGTGTACTCTTTAGTTGGAAAGACCTCGGCTCGACTCCTGTTTGAAGGCGAAGAATATTTAAAAGTGCTTTTTAAGGAAAAGTGAATTAGCCATAGCTTCAGAAATATTCGGAATTTCGGAAACTCTGGCTTTTCTAGCGACCAGCTAGAAAACACACAATTAACAGATTCTTTAAAACAGACAAACTGGTCTAAACACACACACACACACACACACACACACACACACACACACACACACACACACACACACACACACACACACAATGGACGTACGTAGTAGAAAATCGTAGGATTTCTCTTCCTCGCAAAAGTTTTAAACAACTTAACTCTGTTCTTCGGAACAAACAAAGAGAAGAATCTGTTGGTGGCCAGCTCAAA
Source organism: Typopeltis vanoorti (assembly GCF_054136105.1). Lineage (NCBI taxonomy): Eukaryota > Metazoa > Arthropoda > Arachnida > Uropygi > Thelyphonidae > Typopeltis > Typopeltis vanoorti. The sequence continues at coordinate 24,994,588 of NC_143558.1, read as the reverse complement.
TGGATTAGCCAACCAAGTGCACTATTCTTAACTATTCGTGATGATATTTCAAGTTTCTCTTGTTTTTGATCTAGTGTCAACAATCCAGTACACGCACGTTATTCTGACCTCGCTTATGCCAAGGTTTTCCAGGGGAAAATAATTAGAATACTAGTCTCGAACGCTGAATATCGTCTAGAGTGCAGACACACCTCTCAAGCGTAACTAACTGCTTTTTTTCTTTTTCTTTTTTCAGAAATGTCTGCTGTTACAAATCACCTCCGCTATCTGAATTACTTAGCTGAAAGTTTTATGGGATCACGTGAAAAAAAAAAAAAAAAAAGAGTATGAGGTAAATAGTAAATGTATCATATCTGATGATTTCCTTCGACTGTTTTGTGTTTACAGAGGGGGGGGGGGGAAAAACATCCTCCTCCTCCACATGAGACCGGTTAACTTACCTTCAGGGAAATGCAAGTATGAAGAACGCACAGACCCTCCAGGGACACGGAGTGGAGAAATATTTTTGTCAAAAATTCATAGTGAATTGGTCGTCCAGTTTAAATGCCGTAAGTTGGATTAGACTGGATTAAATTACGCAAGGCAACTAAGGCCACCTATTACCCGACATATGTATTCTTCGGCAAGTCTTCTTTTTTTACAACAAGCGCATGAGCTGAAATTTTCTGTGAAATATTATCAAGTACAACAACTCCTTAGGGGCGAGCCAGCAGCTTATCCATTCAATATTTTTTTAATGCACTCAAGTTTCCTAATCATATTCTTCCATTAACAAGAAATATTGTAAAAAATAATTCTTAATTCATCAGCTAACAAAAATTAAAATACGGCTTATATTTATACAATACTCAGCAAGAATAGTTTGACGTGTTTTTGTCAAGCTAAACTTGCTTAGGACCGAAGATAATATTTTATTACTGGGGATAATCTTGCCTTTAAACATCTAAGAATACTTTCACGGCTATCTAGCAACATTTCTCATGCGCCCAAGACTACAATCAGTGAGTTCCGATCATTGTGAGCTTTTCACAAACATTTTTAAACGTTCCCTTTTAAAACTGATTTATGGATATTATAAATTGAATTATCGTTATACTAAGTATAAGATTGAAATTACAAAGCGATAAATGTAAAAGAAAAAATACCTAAAACACTACAAAAGAAAAATTAACAATCTTTTAATAAAAATTTTTTTGAATTATTGTTACAAGAAATTTTATGTATTAGGTTTAAAAATTATTTCTAAATCTAATACACAAAATATAGAACAAAAATTATCAGAGTGGTATATAGTTATTTTTAAAGTACTGTATTGATTCATGTACAGGTGGAACTTACAGTAAAAACTTTGTCAAAAAATGCTCTAACGCCTTTTATTTCCAAGAGGAATAGGCGAAGCTCCTTTAGGCCTAATTAACTTTTAGAAGATTGATGGCTAGATGGTCTCTGTTCTTTGAAGACAGATGAGCTCAAGCTTTCAGTTAATCAAGGGCTTCAGGGGAGAGAGAGAGAGAGAGAGTGTGTGTGTGTGTGTGTGTGTGTGTGTGTGTGGCAGACAAGTGTCGCCATCTCGTGTCCCTAAATGCCAACAAGTGTATCGTTTGTCTAAAATAGTGCAAGTTTTACGGTATATTTGTAGAGATGTTAGGTTACAAACAAGTTTCCGGAAGGCGGCCATACTTGCCTATGCCAAAGATCGAACTCCGGAAACAGCAGAAGAAAGGCTGGCTCCCGAGTTAATGTGATTGTAGATGAACCCTAGAAAGGGTTCCTGTAGAATCGAACCTACAACAGTCTTTCTCTAGCTTGCCTAACGCTATGGAAGTAAACGCCATTTTCACAGGGCTCTTCAAACGCCATTCTTTCCTAATTTTATAGAATTAGGAAAGAAAAATTAAAATAAAAAAAAAGATTATAACAAAGAAAATAATATTTTTAATATATTTACCGGGTTTAACTTATTTTTTAAATGCTTCATAACAAACCAATTCTTCCTAAACATCCTCTAGAAGAGATGTCCCCGTTGGGAATGCACTTTTTTGTTTAGCCACGGAAGACGGGCCTATCTTGAAATTGCCTTTAAAACTTTATGTGCAACTGTTGATGTAACTTTTTTTTTTTTTTCTGACGTCTGGAAGCTGACCATGAAATTATATATTTGAGTGCAATTGAAACTAACATCGTGTTACACACGGAAAGAAATAATAAAAGAAAAAAAATTTTTACAAAGTTTTTGATAAGTTTTCATATTTATAAATCCATCCATTCCACTTTAAGAAAACTTATACTGAATTGTAATATTTCTCTGATGTTTTATTGGTATTGAGATTTGGAAATTCTAAGGAGGAAACAACATCAACGTGTGTAGAATATCAACCAGTATCTACACAAATTGACGATATAAAAAAAGACAACGTTTATCTTGCTGACCGAATCTTTATGTTAATCTTTCGCGCTGAAGCTACTTGAAAAAACTGCTGACATCACGGCTTCGAACACAATAACAAAAGTTAGCTTTGTCATGACTACGCACGTGCTCAGCAAAACCCAATGAGCTTTGTTCCACAATGGGAGGAGATTCTGAAATAATTACTCTGTAGATACGCGAGATGAAAAAGTGCACAATCACTTTTTCCTTTCATAAAGGCTATTGTGAAAAATATCTTTTATTGCATCGTCTCAACGGTAATTTCTCGCTGTTTGCTTTATGAATTATTTTATCTGTATTAAAAGGGTGGAGCGTTAAGTACTTTTATCGGATGCATCGAAACGTATTAATCGGTGACGTATAGATATCATGAGAGTTTACTTTTTGTTAGAAACAATTTCAAGATAAAGTACCTTTTAGTACTTTAATGATAGAAACGAAACAAAGCAACATTCAAATCAAGCGTTTGAGTAGGTACATAAGATTTCTATGTAACTATTTCAATTCGTGATTTGAGTTGGTGTCCCTTTATCTTTTTCTTTTATTTTGGTTTCGAAACGGGGAGGTCGTTTCACACCAGACGATGAAAATCAACTATTACCTAAATAATGTAATACTTTTATGGATTTTAGCTGAGATGGAAACAGACAAAAAAAAAAAAAAAAGGAAGCGATTTTGAATAGATGGAAAGGTGTCGCTCCACCTATTCAACCAGTTTTTCAGTTTTGATCCTTTCCCCTCCTCAAGTCATCCCACTATATGCAAATTCAAAATCGAAAAATATTTCGATTTTGCCTGTTTGTGGGATGAAAAACCCACAGGATAAACTGGAGGAAAAAACCCCACGCCCAAGACCGGCTAACTTGGCTAGGGCTGAGGAAGATCCTTCAACTCCTCACGTCTCCGACAGTAATCGAACCTAGGACACTCCTTCCCCCAGGCATATGGTTGCGAAGCGCATAGTCACTAGGCTAACCGCGAGGACAAAAGAAATATGAAATAAGCAAAATAAAGAAAGGGTATTGAAATAATATGAAGAACACACACACACACACACACGCACACACATTTTTATGTTAAAAATCAGTTGAAAAATAATAATTTCATGTTCTAATTAATAAGATGCTTCAAGGCATCTTCGATTCTGAATGAGTCAAGGAGGCTCAAACATGCAAAATACCTTAAATTCATTTTGTTCTTGGAGTCTAAGATCCAAGCTTTCCCAATTTTGGGGAAGAACATTTTGTTTATATATAAAGAAATAACTCTGCTCAATTTTGGAGGAATATGATGAAGTTTTTCATATAAAATACACACACACACACACACACACACACACACACACACACACACACACACACACACACACACACTATATATTCCTATGGTTCGGTTTTAATCGATTCATTTTTAAATTCAAATAATAATAACAACAACTGCACATTGATGAGTTGAATTTCAGTGAGATAATTTTAGTGGTAAATTACACAAAAAGAAAATCATGTCTACACTTTCATATAATTCATTATCGCCATTACACTGAACTACCATATCAACCATTTTTATTAATGGTGTCTGCAATTTACCAAAACATATTTATGCAAATTTTTACCTCTCAAAAGCGATCTGAGATCAACTGTCCTTGTAAAGTAATCTAATCACCACACCAGAAATAAGATCTCGCTCCTTGGACAGCTATTTTTCTAGTCTATCCCGGAATAAACACATCACATTATTAACTTCTTCAGCTTCTAAAAATTAAGCAGTCTTTTATACTCAAGATTCGCCCGGTCAGTTGTTGACTCTGCAACAAATCCCAAATCTGCCAATCTTTAACATACGGTTCACATGATACGGGTGGTGTATCTAAAATCTTTCTAAAAATTCTCAGGGCTGTTCAGAGGAAGTTGAAGTGTGTCTGGAACTTCTATCGTAAGTTTGTGTCCATTAAAAATATTTTGTGCGCAAGTTTCTAGTCTCAGAGTCAATGTGTGCCGGTAGCGTGAGCTCACAATAGCACAAGTCACAAACTCTTTGAGTTGATATGATACGCCTAAAATTGATGACAACATCTTTGTTAAAAGATCTTGTACGTTGCATGTTAAATATCTCTATAAGAGTAACCTAAATGCTTACTTCAGCTATGTAAATATTGCATTTACATGCCGTTTAAAAGCAAATCATGTCAAGTTCTAGCATAAGAAATTCTATGCCTTTAAATTCGCTTAAATCAGCACTTTTATACAAATCGATCACCGTTTGCACGAGATGAAGTGTGTACTGTCTAGACAGTAAACACTAAACAAATATTCCACTACCACTTGCTAACGTCTCCGTCAGTTAGCCTACACGGTGCAGGCTAAAAGTAACTAATTAGAGTGTATTAAGTTGGAATGGATTCGAGTAATATTGGAGTCTGGACATTAGAGAGAAATTACTAAATAAAATAAGGGACAAGCATGATATGATATAATTCGTTTTTACAGTATGTTCAAAAGTTGAATATACTGTAGAAATTCTGAAAGCCAAAATTTTGCGCACATAGTTATTAGAAGTGTGCACACGCACACAGTTTTCATGAAGAACATTGTTGTTGTGGGGGCCTGTTAAAACAAGAGCAACAGCTGCCCAACATGCCTTTTCTGTACAACCGCAAACACACCAAAAGGACCTTCTTCCTCATTTATCTCATCTACCTCTGTCCTCTGGAACAGCTAGAAGTGTTCCCAAAAAAAAAAAAAAAAAAAACTACAATCGCCAACTGTTCAAGAAAAATGTCAATAAATTTCTTTCTCGATTCTTACCTGCATTCTATACATACTAATGTGCTATGATCCTTCTACATTTCGTATATGATATCGACATAAAAATAATATATAAATAAAATAAACGCGCGCACAGATTAACATCTTAATTTAGATGTGAGATTATTGTAAGAATTTATATTCCAGTCTCAAAAAAAAAAAAAAAAAAAAAGGATTTTAGTCATATTTTCTTTAAAAATATGCACAACATCGATATGAGGCATTACAAAATAATAATAAATTACATCAACTTATATTAATATACTTATATAAATTACACGGAACACGAATTTCGGACGGATATAATTTGGATATACTGTATATTTTATTATGAATTATTTATTTTTTTACACGGCGATATATCATCTTCAAAAGCTCCCTATGGAATTCACACACTTCTCAAATTCGGATAAAGAATTTTAGGGGGGAAAAAATTAAAGATATCACCATTGATGGAGACCTCTGAATTTTATTCCATCTACCTCTAATGCATGCATAATGACTATCATAATTTTAAAATAAAATAAATAAGTAAGCAAATTCTCTAATGCTTTCATTCCTCAAAGGGAAAAGGCAGAGTTACTTTAGCTCGACCTTCATGAAGATAGTTGGGCATCCAGTTCATGCTTTCGCCGATGGTGAGACCAAACTATCATGAATAATGAAAGCTTATTATGAGAGAGAGAGAGAGAGAGAGAGAGAGAGAGAGAGAGAGAGAGAGAGAGAGAGAGAGAGAGAGAGAGAGAGAGAGAGAGAGTACGGCAGACACTATCACAGATCTAAACTCAAACATTCTTATTGTCTATAATACTGTGAATTCTATGATAGATTTATTGAGAAGTGGGATGAAAAACCTGAATTTCCTCAAGAAAGAAATCTTACTTACCAGTGCTAGCAACTGGCCGAAGAAAGATTTAGAAATCCTAAGGAAATAAATACCATTTCCACAGGCACTTGTATCTTTCTTTTTCCACTATTTTTAGGTGAAATTTCATTTTTAGAAAGTTGCTATAAAAATTTATAGGATGAAAAAAACTGGTGGGTTTTTAGTACAAAACATGCATAGAGATGTCCTTTACTTTTGTTGTTGGTAACATGATCTGACTACTTTTACGAAACATTCAATAGTGCTGATAGCTCTGAACTGCTCTATCGTAACCACCAACTGTACAATTTTTCATCTGGAATTCGTTCCAAGACATAGGCCGTGCAATCATTTCCTCACCTTGCTAAACAGAACAAAGCAAAACGGCTGGAGACACGTGTAGTTGACAGACCATCCACCCACGCAGTGCTTGGAAAGAAGTCACATTCCGAACAATGCAATACTTCCTACTTTGTGGCGTTTCTACGGAAGTGATTATTGTCTCTTTCAGCAAGACAATGCACCGTGTCATAAGGCTTCTGCTGTTGTAACTTCGTAGTTTGTGGGCATGAACATCACCACACTTGACTGGCCTCCACAGAGCCTTGATCTCAACCCTACTGAACATCTGTGGGATGAACTGGTGCATCGAGTGAGGTCAAGGGACATCCGCCTCCCAACAGTCCAGGACTTCATTAGATGTCTACAAGAAGAATGATCCAAAATTTCCATTGATCACTATTGCACACTTGTAGAAAGTATGTCCCGTAGGATATCTGCAGTCATCGCAGTGAAAGGAGATCCTACATCTTAATTAGTGCCATGGCTGTTTGTTCCTCACACTATGGTGTACGTTAAATTCTTTCCAAGCAGTGTATATCATGAATTTAGTAAAATGCCTCGTTATAATATTAAACCGCAACCTTCCTGATATCATCTTTATGGGCTTATTTAAAAGTCATTTAACTTGAGAACTGATATGCACATACTGCAATGACAATCCCGATGTGTGAAACCTTATTATTTCATCACATTTCTGGATTTCTCAAAGATAACGCAAAAATTCAACAGTTGTCATTGAAGCATGGATACAGACGCCACATGTGGAAATAGGTGATAAAAATAAAAGATAATGAAAGGTAATAACAATAAAGAAAAGCTCAAGTTGAATATCGGTTCAAGTGTCCAGGATGGAGGGGAGAGCATGGAATTGCATCATAAATTGTGTGTATTGCTTTCCTTCACTAGAAATTCCAACAGTATCTCTGTTATCATAAGCAGTACATATTTCTGTAGTTAAATACCTGATCACTGAGCTTGCTGACCTCAGATTTCATCACTAGACTGATAACATTTATTTTTTAATGTTTTTTTCTCCGTTTCAGTATTCAGTAGTCAAGTCAAGCATACGTTATGTTGACAAAAGTGTTTGGGCACCTAGTTGTGGTTAAAAAAATGCGTTTTAATTACATTTCTGTATCGAATGAAACCACCCTTGACTTGAATGACAGTAGCTATCCTTCAGGGCATGCTGTCAACCAATTTCTGATACGTCGCAACAGGAATATTCTTCCATTTCTCGCGCAAAGCTACCCACAGTGCTGATGACGGCCGCTGTGCACTACAGCGAATTCGGCGTTCTACTTCGTTACAAAAATGCTCGATGGGGTTGGTGTCTAGACTCTGAGCCGGCCAGTCCTACACTTCAACGTAGTATTCAGTAGTCAAGTCAAGCATACGTTATGTTGACAAAAGTGTTTGGGCACCTAGTTGTGGTTAAAAAAATGCGTTTTAATTACATTTCTGTATCGAATGAAACCACCCTTGACTTGAATGACAGTAGCTATCCTTCAGGGCATGCTGTCAACCAATTTCTGATACGTCGCAACAGGAATATTCTTCCATTTCTCGCGCAAAGCTACCCACAGTGCTGATGACGGCCGCTGTGCACTACAGCGAATTCGGCGTTCTACTTCGTTACAAAAATGCTCGATGGGGTTGGTGTCTAGACTCTGAGCCGGCCAGTCCTACACTTCAACGTAGTTTTTGAGAAACCAGTCTCGGACGCGCAAAGAGTATTGTCGTGCTGAAACATGCAAGTGTCACTGCTGAAGTACTTCCACAGCGTTGGAAGCATGAAGTTGTCCAGGATGTCCAGGTAGACGTCGGACGTCATGGTTTTGGGCACGTCCACCAATGGACCAAGCCCCATCCAAAAACTCTCACCATACCATTACTGAGCCTCGACCAAATTTGACAGTTGGAATGATGCAATTCTTCAAGAACCATTTCCCCAGGGTAATCTCCAAATCCAAACCATCAGAGTGAAACATTTCGAAGTGTGATTTGTCTGTCCACAGCACCATTTCTCATTTACGGACCAAGAACGGTGTGAAAGACACCTGTCCAAACGTCGTTTGACGTTGATGGGGGGATGATGTGTGGTTTGTTCGCAGCAGCTCTGCCATGGTAACCTAAGGCATGCAACTCTCTGCCGACAGTTCTAGTGCTGACAGATGTTTCTGCAGCATTTTTCAGGTTGACTGCGAAGTCCGCCGCTAATAACATGCGGGATGCTCGAACAGAGCTCGTCGATCTCGGTCAGTGAGTATCGGTGGCCTTTCACGTTTTCCTGCTGTAGTAGCACCATCGATTTTCCATCTACGAATAACATAAGAACGCTGGATTTCAGTATATCGAGACGGGTAGCAGTGTGACAGGCAGAAAGATCACTGATGTGACACAACTACCATTCCACGTTGGAAGTCTGTCGGTTCAGCTGAACGTGGCATCTTGACATCGAGTACGATGCAAAACATGCAGCATAACCTACTCTTACGTATACACTTCCTGAATATTCGCATGTGGTGGGATCCGAAATTTGCATGGCTTATAAGGTGTTCAAATACTTTTGTCAACATAGTGTATTATAACTAGCGATCTATCCATTTGCAATCAGCGATCGCTTATCATCTGAATAATTTTGAATGGACATTTTAAGTGATTTACAAGCGTGGATTCTGAAAACAAATAGCCTTTTCCAATTAATGGAATTCAAAATATATTTTTTGCATAATTAAAGGACTTGAAGTGGAGAGAACAGGATAGTCACTGAAAGTGAGAGTAAATCCCCCCCAAAAAAAATTTATTTTGGAATTTTCATATGATTTTATTAAATTTTAAATATTATTTAAAATTATTTTTATTATTTTATTAATTTTAAATAATTAAAATCATTTCAATTATAAATCAGAATATATCGGATATCGGGGGCGGGGGGGGATGACATTGCTTATTCGCCAACAACCAAATTATAACATGGATACCTATTTCGATTAATGTAAATCATCCTGGACCGAATATACTACTGTTTTCCCTAAATCATCCACTGAACCAGCATATATTTTCCTACTAGGGTAAGCAAAGGTAAAGAGGTAAGTGAAAAATAAATAAAAAAAATCATATAATGGATGCTGAATTGATAAGTAATTGCGAAGAGAAGAGCTACCAGTTAGCAAAAAGAAAAATGAATAATTTCAGTCTATTGAGACAATTATGTCATTTTTTGGTTTATTATCTCTTCTGCCAGCTGCTCTTGGCTACTTAGTCGCTATATGATAGCGACTTATTCGCAAATCATTGCAATGGCATTTTGAGATTGTTATCTTTTCTGACATTAGTCTTATACTATTATCCTGACTTACCAAAACTATAATCATAAAAATTTACGTATCTAACAAAACCGAATATAACTTACATAACACTATATGAATAATACTAATGAATGTCATTATTATATGAATAATAATAACAATAATAATAATAATAATAATAATAACTATTTCCATTTCATCAAAGTAAGGTACCTCAGGTTTGTTTTGGGAATCATCGACGATTAGGTGTCCATTTCTATCGTCCTGCTCTTCTAAGTGAATATCGTCTGGAGAAGAAACTCTGGACCCATTGAATGGAAATTCATCATCTTCATCCTTTTCCCAAGGAGATTTGTCAGATTCTGAAAGGTTACTTCCTGGCCGTTCCATCGTACCATTGGTGGCCCGAGGAAAAGTGTGGAACGTGGTAAGACTACGAGGATCATCCCAAGAGTCGACCTTATTAAAAAAAAAAAAAAAAGTAAAATAGAAACAATGGCATGAAATTGTTTATTTTTATATTTTCATTAGGCTTTAAGACATATTTTAAAAAGCTCCAGCGCCACCTACCGAGATTACCGCATACTAAATTTAAGTTACTGTTTTGGGGGAAAAGAGAGTGTATTCAAAAAGTTTTTTACATGATGTTCGCAACATTTCCCTTCTCTACATGACTGCCACCTCTTTCGGCAGGTATTTCCCTCTCTTCAATAAATTTGATTACTTCTAGGTGACTCATATGGCCATTAGACGTAGCACAAGTGAAAGCCTCCAGCTGTGTTTCGTGTTTTCTTGTACCCTTACACAACACCCAAGCACTTTTGGCTGGTAGCCAACAGTTTAGGACATCACAACAAACCTTTCTTTGCTCGGTTTACGCGGTCATATTTGTTGAAATAGATTCTGTTTGATGTTGTTGTTTTTTTTTTTTTTAACTCGGTGCACAGCCGTGAGCGTCAAGTCTGGAATACAGCCAACAAAAGAGGCATCGATAGGCCCGTACACATTTATTTGCAATAATGTACTCCCCCCCCCACACTCCAGCCTGCAAGCATCTCGAAAATTCTTTATCAGAGAGTTATACGAAACTGCAAAGGTGAAATGGATGGAGAAGTAAAGGGACGGAAAGCATGGTGTGTGTGTGGGGGGGGGGGAGGGGAAGAGTTCACTGATTACACTCAGTGATGTCTACAGACGAATCCATTACTGTTTCCTCACTTGAATGTTTGCTTAGACATCAAGTAATGGCTAAAGCCTCGAAAGAGAAAATGCAATAAAAGTCTTCTTATTCCAATTACGGAAGAGTTTTTTATTTTCATTTTCATTTTCTATTTTATAGCTGATTAAATATCATACTGCTGTTTTTCCTACCATTATTTCTTTCTGTCTGGGAAGGAACTATACACGAGAACGTGATTTTTTGAAAGATCGATAGAACATGCCATAAAAATCATTATTGCATAATTCAGTCGTCTGCCAGATTTAAAAAGAGAAGCCCCAGAGTAAAGAAGTCATTGTCAGTTATGTATCTGTATACTTAACGTTCTTCATCCTTCTCTTAATATGTCAAGCTCAATGGCTTGTCATGATGGCCAAGTAACTTGGCTGCATATACACCTTTTCAATGGATAGGGCGTTTAATCCTGTATACATAGCCTCCTGTATTGACCAATACTGTGTGTTTCTCGACATCTTTTTTTATTCGACCAAAGGGATTCTTTGCTACTGACTAAGCTACGAAGGCTCTATTATAAGTGAGGACTTGTTTTTTAATCTCCACCAAATATTTATTTCACACAATGCATGAAATACATCGCTGAAGTTTAAGTAGAAACATAAATGGTTCTCTATTCATTTTTTTTTTGTTACAAAATAAAAAAAGTTATTCGGTCTGACCAAAAAAAAAAGAATATTTGAAAAACTCGGCTGATTTAAGTCTCATATGAGATTCACTCTAAAAACTACTGCAGTATTCACACAGAAGAGCGGAAGAACGAGAGTTTAGTGGAACCGAATCCAATTCTTGGAATATAGATGCCATTTCGGTAGTGCTTAATTTGGATTTATTTATTTATTTATTTTTTTATGAGAGAATGAATTATTTGGCTTCGAGAAGCCACTTGCTCTCTCATGAATTTTTCGAGTATTTGTACAAACCATTCTTGGAACCGGTGTCTAATACGCAGCTGTAAGATATCTCTCGCATCTGTTAATTACGATATATAAACGATAACCAACAACTTATCGTTAGATGGCTTCTGGATTATAAACTGCATTTATACTACATTCATATGGCTTTGTGGGATATATGTTCGGCTACAGATCGCTTTTCAATGATCACGTGAAAAACCAAGGCACTCGAAAATAAAAAATAAAAAAAAAAGACCGGTTTGTACAACAAGAGAAAGACTTTTTTTCTCAGAGAATTTCAAATGATGCATTCAAATATAACACTTCGTGAGGAAGATATGTAGAATAATGTGTAAGTTAAGCGGTTCTACCTCAATTCCTGCATGGTGATTATCATAACTTTCCAACATTCAGCACACACACCCGCGTATGAATAGCAAAAATGACAGCAATAAGAGAAAGAGTACGAAAAAAAAAAGAAAAGAAAAGAAAGAAAAGGAAAGGAAAGAGAGAGAAAGAGATGAGGAAAAGATTCAAACGAGAATCAGAAAAGGTTGTATTATGAGAGAGAGAAAGTATTCCTGTCTGTTGTTAGTAATAAATATGTTACAGAGAATACTATCCTAAAATCACTGCACTTGGTGGAGATCATAACCGCTTGAATTTTTATCTTTCTGCAGTATTAGCATTAAAACCCGGCAGTACATGACGCAGTTTGTGTTACTATGAATGCAGACCTCTTTAATTTTGATATTTGAAACAAAACAAAAAAAAAAAAAAAAAGAAAAGATGGTGCCTGTCTCAATTACTGGGCGTATTTAGATAGCCCTGACAGGAAGCAACAGTATTTCAGAGTACTTAGCTGTTATCATACGTGTCTCAATCCTTCCTGTATTTTCTATCGCACGGGACGTTGTACGTCTCGCATTGTTTAGGGTACGATGATTGACGTCAGCACCGACTTCGACTTTTGACCTTGACCCTTCTGCGTAGACAACGCAGGTATTCTTAGAGACAACCTCACCTCTTCGTAGCTCATTACATCATTAGCAAATACAACGAGGTATTCATATGGCTTTAGACCGGAAGTGGAGAATATTGGGCAATTCTTAGCAAATCTTTGAAGGGAGGAGAGGGGGTAATATTAGTTGGAGATAATGAATGTATTTTTGTGTAATGGGGCGTGCTAGGGTGTCCTTTCTCATGATTTAATGCCCTCATTGTTAAGTCCTAGTCTTTTTTTTTTATTTCCGATCTCTATAAACATAGCGAGTATCAAATTCCCAAAAATTAATTAAACTATTCATTAATTGATGTGTATAATATCATACTGATATTATACACATCAATATTCATATTATCATAGCTACTTTGACAAATCAGGAAATAGAGAGGAAAATAGCAGGAAATGAATTATATCTGTGCATATTGTTGATCATAGCCATAATATTTGTTAAATATTACGATTAAATAAATGAGGTCAAAATTATTTAGCTCTAACTTGAAAATAATGTTTATTAATTATCTTTATGTTTCTGGTATCTGGCTGGTGCCATCCTGAATTGAGAATTCTTGCCTGTGACTGTGCGGAGGACCACCAATAAGCATTCTGGCACATTTATTCAATAATTTGTATATTTATTTTTTTCTAAATAGTCGCCTTTTTTGAACTATATTTCTGTAAATCATTTTAAAATTAATTATTTGCAAATTATATCCATTTTTTTCTCAATTATTTATTTATGTTCTCATTCGTGTATGTTTCAAAATGAAAATTAATTTTAAAACAGAATCGAATTAAATCAAAATTTAAAATTCATATTATATTAATTAAAAGTGAAGAAAAATGATACTGATACTGGGAAACTACTATTTGAATAGCTCTAATTTCTCTTATGCCGTTATCTGTGTATTAAATGAGAAGTTCCAGAATTGAACAAACTGAGCAGGTACTCTACCAGTCACATTAATTAAGCAACACTTGTTTATGCATTCTAAATAAGGTTGCTATAGCAGAAAACCAGCTGATTGGATAATAAAAAACAATCCAAAAACATATTCATTGTGAGAAATTAACAGCAAAAATTCATTACGAAAAATTAACAACAAAACAGAAATTAACAGCAAGACAAAAATTTATTAAGAGAAATTAACAGCAACAAGAAATTTATTAAGAGAAATTACAACAAAACAGAAATTTATTAAAGCGAAATTAACAGCAAAACAGAAATTTATTTAAGAGAAATTAACAGCAAAACAGAAATTTATTAAAGTAAAATTAACAGCAAAACAAATTCATTACGAGAAATTATCTAACATCCAAAAAGCATATTTCATTATCTGCACAGAAACCACTGCTGGATTTGTGCTCTATTTTTAAGTATGACAATGCGTATTTCACAACTAGTGTTGAAAGCACAATTAAATTATTTTAAAATCAAATTAAACTAAAATTAATGAGAATGTTTACCTGAATGCTATCAGGCTGACCCAAATCGGACTCCCGTTCCGGTGGTAAGAAATACTGATCACTCATTCTCTTACCTTGTAAAGCAACGTAATAATTTAACACAGACGTTCAATTTTTCGCTTTCCATATTTTTTTCCCCTCATCGTAACAATAGTATCCCACGCCTCTCATCTTCGCCTTCCGCTTAGTGTACACATCACCGCGGCTCCGGAGCATCACTAAGACTCCTATGACCCAGATAGCGTTCGTCGCATTGCCAACATAAACGTAACACAGTCAATAAAAGATAGAGCCTTGTTTGGTACACATCTCAGACATGTGTATAGGTGCTTCTACCGAGAAGAGGAGTCGAAGAAATAATTTAAAAAAAAAATAAACGTGTGGGATGGACACTCGCTGAGCGATATCACAGTTAATAGCACTTCGATAGCTAAACAGTCCTAAGGTTGGCATGCATTGCGGTGCTATTGGAACGCGCGCAAAAGCACGCCTTCGAAAAATCGTGTTATGATGTATGAAGTGACACAATGAGTTGGAAGCAGTATAGTGCACGCTTTGGTTGCCCTGGAGACCAGGCGGTTAACGTGCAGAATAGACCACTCAGAATAAATATATATAGCGAAATGGTTGTTCATTTCATACATTTGCTTTTTACTTTTTTTATTTTTTTTAATGCTCATATATTATTAAAGTAGACCAAAATTTGATAACCTTTAATAGCAAATAAGGGAATTCTATACTAGATTTCCATTCATGTTTGTTTTTCACGCATGCGTCAAAACTTTAAAAGGACAGTTTTGTTCGCTAGGTGGCGCTCATACACGTACCGTTTCCTCGCATGACATGTGGTATTGAATACATGTTGACAATTAGTATTTCATCTCCATATTACTATTAATTATACTTCTTAATTTTCTTTATATATATATATATATATATATATATATATAACGATATTTAATTACTAAAAAACCGAGAATTAATTAAAAGCTTTAATGATAAAAAACACAACTAGTTTCGGTTTTTTACAGCCTTCATCAGGTATCTTTTTAGGAAGAGGAAACAATAATAAAAACTGAAGATTCTAAAAAACTGAGAAGCACAGATAAATTGCAGTACATAATTGAAATAAAATAAATGAAGATACCTGATGAAGGCTGTAAAAAGCCGAAACTAGTTATGTTTTTTATCATTAAAGCTTTTAATTAATTCTCGGTTGTTTAGTCATTAAATATCTTTCTAAATGTATCAAAGTAACCGAGTCAATGCTCATGAATACATTATATATATATATATAAGAATTGAATGACTAGAACCGAGATTTAAGTAAAAATGTTTTAATATAAAAACATGACTAGTTTCTAGGCTTGTAACAGCCTTCATCAGGTGACATTATAAAAGAAAGAAAAAACACTAAAACACTGAAGCTTAAATAAACTATGAACATCATAGAGAGTCTCTATACATAATTGACATTAAATCGTTGTGGTTGTATTTGAAGCTGTTCTTTCGTTAGTTGTATTGTTGGGAAAGTGCGTGCTAGTAGCATCTCGTGAACGCCAGTACATGATTACAGCTGAATGACAATCTGGGAGGTTGTAGCTCAAGTTATTATTTAGATGAACAGGATTGAATATGATTTCTCTATATTCCACGATTTTTCTCTCTAGTTCATCGTTGCAACGGAAGATGTTAGTAGATTTTTCCCAGCAGACTTTGTGACTTTGGTTTTCATCATTAGGAATAGCCGAGAAAAGGATATGACTTGATAATGCACTGGCTCGTTGCCTCTTATAAGTAATGACCCTCGAATTGTGTATGGAAGAACACATGAAGGACATTACTTACGAGAGACAACGAGCCAGTGCATTATTAAATCATATCCTTTTCTCCGCTAATCCTAATGATGAAACCAAAGTCACAAAGTCTGCTCGGAAAAATCTACTAACATCTTCCGTTGCAATGATGAACTAGAGAGAAAAATTGTGGAATATAGAGAAATCATATTCAATCCTGTTCATCTAAATAATAACTTGAGCTACAACCTCCCAGATTGTCATTCAGCTGTAATCATGTACTGGCGTTCACGAGATGCTACTAGCACGCACTTTCCCAACAATACAACTAACGAAAGAACAGCTTTAAATACAACCACAACGATTTAATGTCAATTATGTATAGAGACTCTCCATGATGTTCATAGTTTATTTAAGCTTCAGTGTTTTAGTGTTTTTTCTTTTTTCTTTCTTTTATAATGTCATCTGATGAAGGTGTTACAAGCCGAAACTAGTCGTGTTTTTATGTTAAAACCTTTATACTTAAATCTCGGTTCTAGTCATTCAATTATTTATAAAAATATATATGTTAACCGATTTAATGATCATTCTTTCATAAATACACACACACACACACACACACACATATATATATATATATATATATGTTAAAGATACCAAGCTATTTTAAACCTGGTTTTACTCCATTTCCCAAGTAAGCAAACAGACAAGTCAAGTTTGCGCCTGCAAGTATTGCAAGTCTAGGTTACCCCACACGTAGTGCAAGTCAAGGCAACTCGTGGTAAATGTGGGTAAGCTCTGATCACTATTCTTAATATTTACCCTTAATGCAAAGCATATCTCCTGGAGGAGATAGGAGGTGTATGATGCTATGTATTAAAGGCAAGGGGCCACTACCTAGACCGTTAGTGGCCTTACACACACACACACACACACACACACACACACACACACACACACACACACACACACACACACACACACACATATATATATTGGAAAAAATCACACCACAGTACAGTGCAGTATTTTTGCTACAAGCAAGCTTATTTCCCAATACATAAATAATATCAGCATACATTTCCTAGGAAATGTGTTTTTACATTATGGAAAATACCTAAGAATAGCGATCAGAACTTCACCACCTTTGCTACCAGTTGTCCGGTATTGTACTACGTACTAGAGTCACTTGCATTGGCTAACGATACTTTATAGTTTTCTATATCGGTATGAAACTCTCTGATTCCATTCTTTGAGTTTCTTATTCGGTTTTAAAACAATGTGGGATTTAATATCCCCTTAATTTAAATAATGTTTATATCGCCGAAATGAAGCTTATTAGCTCTTTATATTTAAGTAACAAATAACAATACTAATTACCATACAGTTTAAATTTCACCTGACTGACCCTGAATTTTTTAAAACTAACATTTTCGTAATAAACATTTTATTATATAACTATGAATTATACAAAAAAAAAAAGCAAACCTATTGTACATTCAGTATAAGTGGGGTGCGTGTTTGTTTTTCCCTCAAACTAGTAGGGTAGCATTCTATGTCTGTAGATATGTGGGTTCACGGGGCAGGTTTCCTTGTTTCGAGGAACAAAAAAAAAAAAAAAAAACCCGACTTTCCGAAAGGAAAAAACCGCCACCTCCATGTGAGACACACTAACTCACCTTTGACGGGAGTTCAGTTTGTTTCGGTGGAGCCATTAGGTCTTTCAAACCAAATGGCTCCATCGAAACAACCTGAGCTATGGAGACTCTATACGTGAGCAAAGGGTTATCTAAATCGGCAAACTGCACTCTGAAACAGAACATGGAATGTTTCAAAGCCACTTCCGGTCTCCAGTAGGTAGCGTTGTGGTCTCACATCGGGTTGAAAACAAAAATCATCTTACAACGTAATTGAAACTAATAAATAAATATGTTGGAAATCAATCTTGTTTTTTTTTTATATTAATATATCAATATTATGTGGTTCTTAACAGAGTCTAGATCATTGTTGATAGCGGAACATAATAAAATGATTTTAAGAGTAATTGACTAAGGTGGATGGGAATTTATCATTCAGCTTTGCATTATTTAGTGAAAATATATGAGACTGCAAGTAGGTCAGAGAACGACTGTTTTCATTTCCGGTTTACTGCCAGACTACTTTTTTCTTTCTTTCCCCATCCCCCATTCTTTCTTCTAGCAGTAGCTATTAATTTTCATTTGGACTTACACACAAAGAGAATATGTGTTTTTCTTCTAGTGACGTTAATCTTGGTGGTACTTTCTTTCAAGAGGCGCGCTGGTCTTTAGCCTATTACGCAAATAATTTATGGAACCGAGGTGTCTTATGAACTTTGAAAAACTCATAAAAAAAATTCCTTTTCTCACTTGTTCATTGGCTTAGCGTTGCCACGAGACACTGTTTGCAGTTTTCTTTTTTATGCATCTATACACTAGTTGCTATGGTAACGGAATGGTCCATTTTCTTCGATTGCATCTACTATTTATGTAAATTTCAATGCAATTCCCAAACTACCTTTCCTCCCCTTAGAGAAATATCGAAGTTTACCCTTCCGTTACCATGTTACCATGACAACATTGAACTACACATGCAATCAACTTTAAACCTTAGATATACTTACAACCTTTACTACGACAGCATTTTTATCCGTAGCATGAGGCATTTCTTGATCGAGAGATGGCGCTTGAGTCGTGCTGCGGATATATGCTTTATGATCCTCCAGTTGGATTACGAGATCTGTGAATGAAAACGAAAATAACCCATTTAGACACTCATTAGTTATGCATTATAGTTTTTTTTCCCTCCCACTTTCTGTCTATCTTAAATACTAAAGCAAACACTGAAAGGCAAACCAAGGACACTACAGAAGATTACTCAAGTTTCCCCCCATAGTAGACGCGTTCGCTTGAATCTGAATATCCCTTGAATTTTACGCACATTATTTACGGCTTACAGAAGGGGGATTACACAGCGGAGTGGGTTCCTTTCACTCGTAACGGATTAACTTTTAGTTCGGTGATTTTTAATGGCTTTCTTCCTGGTTCTGTGTACCAAATGAGGGTGTTCTGAGGGGAAATGTGTATACCGAAGTTCAGAATCTTTAGGCGACTTTTTAAATGGGGTTCCATTTGAACTGAAATCGAGTTTGGTTTTAAATTACATAAAATATTAAAATAAATCTATATATTTATAGAGTGCAATTTTTTCTACAGACATTTGATACCTTAATATTATCCCTATTGAAGTTGAATAAAAGAAAATATGAAAATAAACTATGAAAATAAATTCTGAAATACAGCGAAGAATTTTAAATATACCTCGAATTTTTTCCCTGCCATTTGGCAATATTGAAAAAAAATTACCGGTTTTGATCGAGTAGTATTTCAAATTATATTTAATTTTATTGTGTCTGTCTGTCGAG